>NW_006410382.1:14174-15441 GCF_000296735.1 Chrysochloris asiatica | reverse complement strand
TCTTTGGAATGGGCACAAATACAGATCTCTTCCAATCAGTTGGCCAGATAATTGTCTTCCAAATTTCTTGGCATAGATGAGTGAGTGCCTCCTGTACCACCTCATTTTCTTGAAAGATTTCAATTTTTATTCGGTATCAGTGGTTCTTGATCATATGTTACCTCTTGAAACAGTTGAACATCAGCCATCTCCTTTGGATACAGTGACTGTGTATTCCTACCATCTTCTTTTGATGTTTTCTGCATCATTCAATAAATTGCCCAGAGAATCCTTCCACAACAAAAATTGAGGCTTGAATTCTTTCTTCAGTTCCCCTAGCTTGAAAAATGCTGAGCGTGTTCTTCCTTTTTGGTTTTCTGACTTCAGATCTTTGTACATTTTGTTGTAATATTTGACTATTTTCTCCAGCTGACCTTTGAAATTTTCTGTTCAGCTCTTGGACCTCCTCACATCTTCTATTTGTTTTAGCATCTCTACACTGGAGACCAAGTTTCAGTGTCTCTTCTGATATCCATTTTGACTTCATTACTGTACCACCATGACACACCTTGAAATGGATCTGACCTCAGACCAGCGAATGATGCCCAGTCCTGCCCTTGCTGAAGATGATGGATTCTGAAAGTTGCCATGTACTGATGAAAGATATTCTCCAGAACTTGTCAATTCTTTGAAACTTGGAATATATTGATTTCATAATACCAAGTTTATCTGAAGTGTCTAATTTTTCAAGTTTGTAAGTTGTTCAGTGGTTGTAACATTGGGTATTTTTTGTTGTTCATTTTAAGGAAAGCAAATGTCATTTGAGGAATGTCTGTACACTGCATTTTGAGTAACAGTGTTTATAATGTGACCTTTGTAAAATCCACCGTGCAAGCAGAAGGGTAGCCTAAAGTGTTCAGGTGGCTTAAAAGAGTCATTCAGTTGTTTGTTATTATTTTTAATGTGGACTGACTTTGAAAAGCAAACCTGTGTCTTAGGTGGTGCGCTTCTTTGGTGAAAGGACCAGAGAGGGGCAAACATGGGTTGGGGGCAGATGGAATGGCAAGTATAACAGATATGAAGAGTCAGTAGAAGCCTCCAACTGACTCAGGGACTTAGAACTTGCCTGCTACTACAGTTGTGTGAACCATTCCCTTGCGAGAAACATTATGTATATGTGTCAGTCTTCATATACATGCTTCACTGGTTTTGTGTCTCTAGAGAGCCCAGCCTAAGACAGGGAGGAGTAACTCAGGATGAGAATGGTCACACACTTCCTAAGAGTGTC
>NW_006410382.1:8915-13639 GCF_000296735.1 Chrysochloris asiatica | reverse complement strand
ATAGAGCCACCGCACTCTCTGTGTACATACTCGGTGATACAAATCCTACCTAATGAAGGTTTATTTGTGTGACACACACACAAAATTGCTGTTGATAGTAACCTTAGAAAGGTTGAATCACTTTCTCAAAGACACATAAGTAGGTGGAAAAGCTAAGGTTTTAACCCAAGTGGGTCTGGCCTCAAAGTTCTTAGACCCTTTCTGATTGTTGCTAAGAAGGCTTAGGAAACAGGGCAGTGGAGTTCCGGAGATCATACACTCCTGAGCCGCTCTCTCCAAAACTGCTAACTCAGGAGAATGGTTTCACTGAAGCAAGAGATTCAGTCATTTATCAGAGCCACCCATCAGGAAACATGCTGACCTCTACATTTTGTTTTACAAGGTTCTCACATCCAACTCCACAGAGATTTTACATGAGTGAGATGTGACTGGAAGAAGAAATCATCTCTTGCTATCTGCTCTGCTTTAGGTCCTTTACTTATCCGTGTTGGTATAATGTTGTTGCTAGCTGTCATTAAGTTGGACCTCAACTCATGGTGACAAACACTGCCCGGTTCTGTGCCATCCCCATGAAAAGTTATGGATTGAATTGTCATGGTCCCTAGGATTTTCACTGGCTAGAAGATGGTCAGGCCTTTTCCCTCCGTCTGTCTTAGCCTGGAGACTACTGAAGCCTGCTCATGCATTGTAATAACATACAAGCCTCCCCTGATGGTGGCTGTGCACAAGGTGCAATGGCCGGGAATAGGACTGGGTTTTCCTCACAGAAATATGACTTCAATTGCTGAACCACAGATGCCTTTAGGTAGCAATTGCTGCCGAGTGGATCCTGACTCACAGGACAGAGTGAAACTGCCCCTTAGGATTTTCAAGACTGGTACAGTGCTGTAGGGCAAGCACTGGACTGCTGACCACGAGGCTGATGGTTCAAGCTCCTTGAAAACCCTATGCGGGGGCAATATGAATCAAAACCAACTTTGTTGTTGTTGTTATGTGCTGTGGCGGTTCAAAACCAACTTTAGAGACATGTAAAACAACAAAGGAGCTCTGGTAGCATAGTGGTTAGGAATCGGGCTATGAACCGCAAGGTCAGCAGTTCGAAACTACCAGCTGTTCCGTGGGAGAAAGAGGAGGCTTTCTGCTCCCGTAAAGATTTACAGCCTCGGAAACCCTGTACAGAGTCGCTATGAGTCAGAACCGACTCCACGGCACATAACCACCACCACCAAAACAATAAAAAATATTTTCTGGCATCCCGGTGTGGTGCTGTAGGATCAACACTGGACCATAATGTTGGTTTGAACCACAGGTCAGCTGTTCAAACTCACCAGCCACTCCTCGGAAACCCTACTACACAGGGTTGCAATGAGTTGGAACTGACTCAATGGCACTTAACAACAACAACAGTCTTTACAAGTGCAGACTGCCACATCGTTCTTCCTTGGGGCAGCAGGTAGGTTTGAACTGCTGGTCTTGAACTACCAAAGATTCTTCAATCTAGCAATAGCTGCTAATAAAAAGTATGGCTCATTTTGATGGGGCATTTGTATATCAGATGCTTTCTTTATAAACATTGCCATAGTCTTGCCAAGGATTACTCCAGCTGCCACAAAAGGAAGACGCATGCACGGTGTGATGTGTCTCATCTTGTAACCATACCATCAGCCACAAAGGACTTCTAAGGCTTGTCTCAGAGGGCTCAAGCGGGACACATCCTTTCCTGTGTAGTCCAAGAGTGATGACTGGTCACTGGAATTTTTGGTGAAGTACATGAATATTTAGTAAGCTCCAGGACAATGCTCTGGCAGTGCAGTGGTTATGAATCAGGCTGCAAACTTTAAGGTCAGCAGTTCGAAACTACCAGCTATTATGCAGGAGAAAGATGAGGCTTTCTGCTCCAGTAAAGATCTACAGCCTCAGAAACCCTGTTCAGGGTCGCTATGAGTTGGAACCGACTCCACGGCACCAACCACCACCAGGATAATGCACTGGATTGCAAGGTTAGTTTGAAAAACAAGGTTGGAGGTTCAAATCCACCAGCAGCTCCTAGGAAAACCTAGACAGGGTCACTGCAAGAGGGAACCAACTCCACAGCACTTAACAACAACAACAACTCTGAGGAGTCCTGGTATGGCACTTCTGGATGATGCACTGGACCACAAGGTTAGTTTGAACCCCAAGGTCAGCAGTTCAAACCCACCAGCAGCTCCTAAGGAAATCCTTTGTTGCTGTACCGTGGAGTCGGTTCGGACTCATTGTGACCCTGCACAGGGTTTCCGAGGCTGTAAATCTTTATGGGAGCAGAAAGCCTTATCTTTCTCCTGCGGAACAGCTGATAGTTTTGAACTGCTGACCTTGAGGTTAGCAGTCCGATTCGTAACCATTATGCTATGAAAGGGAACCAACTTGACAGCACTTAACAACAACAACAGGCTAGAAGGAGCCTGTTTGCACAATGGTGTGGCACTAAGTAACCAACCCCAAAGCTTGACAGTTCCAACCCACCAGCTGCTCTGCAGGAGAAAAGTGCTTGTTTACTCCCATAAAGGTGACAGTGTGGAAACCACATGGGGCAGTTCTGCTCTGAATTATAGGCTCACGATGAGTCTGAATCCACTGGACAGCAATGGATTTGTTCTTGCTTTTTAACAGACTTTGTGAGGGTGGTGATTCAGTGATAGAATTCTCCCCTTCTATGCGGGAGAACCTTGTCTGATTCCCAGCCAATCCAACTCACGTGCCAGTGGAAGGCTGAGTGTTGCTATGATGCAAACAGGATACAGCAAAGTTTGGAGACTAAGACGGGCTCGGAAGACAGGTATGCTAATCTCTTTCCAAAAACAGCAAACAGAAAATCTAGATCACTACATTCCGATTCCCCGTCTCTTGGCGCAGGATTGAGCAACATTTTATTCCGTTGCATATAGGGTCTCCATGTGTCAGGATGACTTAGTGGCAACTGGCAGCAATAGATTCTGCCACGTCCCTATTTGAAGATGAGGAAAACAAATCCACCGGTCATCGTGGAGGGTGAGTTTCATTAGGCCACCGTGCCCCGGCGCCATATCCCGCTGCATTTCTCTAAGAAGACGTCTGCAGCGGCAGCTCGTTTCATTGCGCTTTGCCTATTGTACTTTACAGATAGTGTGTTTTACACTTTTTAACCGATGGAGGGTTTGTGGCTGGCTACCCTTCATGGAGCAAGTCTATAAGTAGCATACTTCCAACAGCACGTGCTCACTTCCTGCCTCTGTGTCACATTTTCGTCATTCTCACCCTATTCCCAACTCTTTCATAAAGCGGTTGCAGACTTCATAAGACGACAGAAGAGTGTCCGCATATATTTTACATGCTTTGTGGGGGTGGCGGCGGTGTGCTGCGGAATTGGTTCTGGCTTGGTTCTGGCTCATAGCTACGTTGTACAGGGTTTCCAAGGCTGTAAATATTTACAGGGTCAGAAAGCATCATCTTTCGCTCCAGGAGTACTTAGTGGACTCGAACTGCTGACCTTGTGGTTAGCAGCCCAACGCCTAACACACTACGCTACCAGGGCTCCTGCTTATGCGCATTAGGAAGCCCTCAAATTTGTGCAGCTCGCTTTACTACGGCTGTCTGGAAATGAATATACAATATCTCTACCGAGGTCTGCTTGTAGTTAATTTCAAAACAACTCAGAGGCAAAATAATTGGTTCATGCTTCAAGAGACGCCAACACCTCCCGCAAAAGCAACCCCACCATTGCTCACACAACACAGCAGACGTGCACCCATGCCAAGTTGGCATCCTTGGTACTTATGTCACATTTCCACACCAGGCCTTCATGGGAGTCTGATCATGTATTTAAAAAACAACAAAAAAAAACAAACAACAAAAAAAATCCCAATCCATCCCACTGCGAGAGCTGACTCGCCTCCATCTGTCCGATGCTACATGAAATCTGCTACAGCTGCAAGCTACACCTGTTAGAGAACCTGACTGGTACCTTGGGGGGTGGGAGACGATTCAGCAGGTGGATGCCAAACACTGACAGTCACTTTGTAAAAAATTCCTTATTCATGTGTAGCCTTAAAGGAAACCAAAAACAAAGACAGTGAAACATAGGGGAGATAGGGGTTAGCTTGTCAGGACTTTGCCTTTTCAATGCAAGATGCCCATTTGCATTTGTGTTGTGGAAAGAGAGGGCAGCCCACCCCCATCCAAATGGAAGCTGCATCATTTTGTGTGGGTGAAGCTCAAGTTGAGGCTGCAAATGATCTCCTGTGGGGGAGAAAACGCTGCCAAGTGGCAGCAGTTCTCTCTGTCTCTCTGAGTTCCAAAATCAACAACCACTCTTCCCTGGCTCCCACCTTCCCCATATTCCTCATTTCTTCCCCAACGCTCCCTTCAAACACACAGTCCAGCATGATACGCCCCACTCTGGGGTCACACCAGACCTAAGAAGACTGTAATTCTGTCACTTAATTGCTATTATTTCTCTGGGTAAGGTATTTCACCATTGAAACCTTTCATTTCCTCATCTGTAAAATGGGATCATTTAAGGAAGTCCTAATTCATAGTGTTTTTCTGAGGATTCAACAAGTCATAGAGTCATAGTACTTTAGTGCAGTGCAAAATATCCAGGAAGTTCTTCCTAAGTGGGAGCTAGTCTTACTACTACTACTAGTTCTTAAGTGCCATTGAGTCAATTCCAACTCATAGCAACCTGGTATAGGGTTTCTGGAGAG
>NW_006410382.1:6760-8500 GCF_000296735.1 Chrysochloris asiatica | reverse complement strand
CTCCACCTTACCAAACATGATATCCTTCTCCAGTGAAGACCGAAGAAGTGCAAAAAAATGACTTCTTTATATTGATGCTCTTCATTTTGAAATTGATTCCATCTCTCCCTCACTCTCTGCACGCAGTCAATTCAAACCCTTAGCGCCCCTATATAGGAGTTGTGAGACTGTACACTTCAGGGAAGCAGAAACTTGTGTGTATGAACTGCCGACCTTGTGGTTAGCAGTCCAGTGCCTGTCCTACAGTGATATCAGAGCTTTTTGACCATTGTAAACATTCAAATAAACAGGAGAGAAAAACATTGCCCATAATCTCTCAACCCAAAGATCATCACTGACAACTTTTTGATTTTTATCCAAGGACACCATCCTGGCTGGGCAAGGTTGCTGCAGTATGGAAGCAGGCCACCTAGAGAGAAGGCTCTGACCATGAAAGCAGCCACCATCTGTGGTCAGCCATGTGGCCATTGCTGGAAGGGGAGGGCTCCACCAGATGACAGGCTGGGCCTCCTGCCATGCTTTCTTGGGAGAACACTTCTATCAGCTGTCACACTGCACAAAAGTCATTGTGCTCAATCCCAACAAGAGCATAGATGGCCTGGCAATGAAAAACTAGATTTAAAGATTCGTTGTCAAAGGAGAATGTCACTAGTCTAGGCAAGGACTCCTGGTGTAGCATTGTAGGATAAACACTGGACTACTAACAAGAAGGATGGTGGTTTGAACCCGGCAACTCCTCCTCAGAAACACTGTACAGGGTCGTTCTGAGAAGGAACCGACTTGACAGCACTTAACAACAACAGAGCCTAGACCAAAGTGCCCTGTTGTTGAGTCAAACACTCATGGTAGCTGTTGGGAAGATATTTTGTAGGTGTTAGCATTGATAATCAGTAAACTCTAAGCAAAAGCAATTTCTCTTGGTCATGTGGGTGGGCCTGATTAGTAGAAGGCCAAAGACCAAAAACTCAAGCTTCCAGAGAAGAATAATTTATGACTCAAGATGTAGCATCAGCCCTTGCCTGAATTTCTGTCTGGCTGGCCTGCATTACAGATTTTAGATTCAAAAGTGTTGGAGTTTCCAGTCTGCCACCTGGGCCTGGCACTTGCCAACCCCATGACCTCCTGAGCCAATTCCCCAAAATAAATCTCTCTCGTGCGTGTGCAATCTCAGTATTTCCCAGTACCGTATCAAACCTAACCCAACCCATGGTCACTGCCCTCCAGTTGATCCCCATTCATACTGACCCTAGTGGACTCAATACAACGTCCCTATGGGAGGTCAAAGGCCACCATCTTTATGGAAACAGACAGCCACAGCTTTCTCCCACAAACTGGCTGATGGGTTCCCACTGCCTACTTTTCAGTTGCTTTAACTACCTGATCCACCATGGAATCCATCCCTCCTTTCAATTTATATTAATCAGAATACTTCTATTAAAAAAAAAAAGGAATAAAAATCTAATATTATTTGTATATTATTCATTTATATTTCTAATAATCTCTTGCATTGTTGTTAAGTACTGATGACTTCTTACCAACACATAGCAACCCTGTATAGGGTTTCTGAAGCTGTAAATCTTTGCAGGAGCAGAAAGCCTCATCTTTCTCCTGCAGAGCAGCTGGTGGGCTCGAACTGCCAACCTTATGGTTTGCTGTCCAATGCTTAACCTATAGAGCCACCACATGCCATCCTCTTATATATGTGTGTGTGTGTGTGTGTGTGTGTGTGTGTGTGTGTGT
>NW_006410382.1:0-1200 GCF_000296735.1 Chrysochloris asiatica | reverse complement strand
CTGGTGAGGTCCATGTGTATAGTTGTCTTTTATGTCATTTAAAAAATGTATGTACAATGAAAAAGTCATTGGTCTTGTAAAATTCTATCATGCAATCTCAAGCATCATTTCTATCACTAAGGCCATATTTTCCAATTATTGACCTTAACTCTTTGCTTCCAACCTTTGCATTCCAATCACCAATAATTATCAATACATCTTGATGGCATGTTTAATCAATTTCAGTTTGAAAAAGTTGGTAGAATTCTTCAATTTCATCATCAATGGCTTTAGTGGTTGTTGCATAAATTTGAACAACAATGACATTAACTGGTCTTCCTTGTAAGCATGGGGATATTGTCCTATCACAAACAGCATTATACTTCAAGACTGATCTTGAAATGTTCTTTTTAATGATGAATGTGATGCCATTTCTCTTCAGTTTGTCATTCCTGGCATAGTAAACCATATGATTGTCAGATTCAAAATAGTCAATGGCTGTCGGTTTCAGCTCTCTAATGCCTAGGATTAGAGAGCTGAAACCGACAGCCATTGACTATTTTGAATCATATGTGTAGGATAAGGAGCTCTGGTAGTATAGAGGTTATGAGTCAGGCTGCTAACTTCAAGGTCAGCAGTTTGAATCTAGCAGCCGTTCCATGGGAGAAAGATCAGGCTTTCTGCTCCCATAAAGATTTACAGCCTCAGAAACCCTATACAGGATCACTATGAATTGGAACCGACTCCACGGCACATAACCACCACCACCAATGCCTAGGATATTGATCTTTTTGCATTCCATTTCATTTTTGATAATTCCCAATTTTCCTAGATTCATACTTTATACATTCCATGTTCCGATTATCAATGGATGTCAACAACTGTTTCTCTTTATTTTGAGTTGTGCGCCATCAGTAAATGAAATCCGAAAAGTTTTATTCAATTTTATATACAATGTTGTTATTGGTAAGTGCTGACAAGTTGATTCTGACTTAGAGCAAACCTGTGTAGGTTTTCTGAGGTGCAGTAGGTATGTTTGAATCACTAACCTTATGGTTCAAACTGTCCTTGCTGTCCAGTGCCTATCCTAAAGTGTCACACCAGGACTCTCTCTCTCTCCATATATATATATATATGCTGTGTGCCATCAAGTTTATTCTGACTCATAGTGACCCTCCCTTTATAGGGTTTTGGAGAGATACTGGTGGCTTTGAACTGCTG
>NW_006410381.1:3350-15255 GCF_000296735.1 Chrysochloris asiatica | reverse complement strand
GTTGTGG
The DNA here is from genome assembly GCF_000296735.1 of Chrysochloris asiatica. Lineage (NCBI taxonomy): Eukaryota > Metazoa > Chordata > Mammalia > Afrosoricida > Chrysochloridae > Chrysochloris > Chrysochloris asiatica. Next base: position 15,248 of record NW_006410381.1, on the reverse strand, counting down.
AGACAGGGAGCAACTGAGGAGTCTAGATTCATGGGAAGAGAGGGACTAAGAGCTGATGGCCAGGAGAATGACTTGCAGATTGTGCCCTTTAGAACTGTAAATTATTATATGTGCCTGAGTTGTTGTTGTTTTTTTTTTAAAAAAAAGTAGATAGAGAGAAATACTGTTAACTGATGTTACATGGAGGGGATTATAATCAATGTAATGAAACAAAGTGTATGATTTGTTGAATGTAAAACTGATGATCTGTCCTGTAAACTTTCACTCGATCCACAATAAAAACCTTAAAAAAAAGGTTTTAATGTGTAGATTTTCTTAGTACACCAAAGTGGCTCATTTGTTTAAATAGCTTCTTTCTTCCTAAAAGGATCTTAAGTGGTTTCATAAGATGTATTTTGGTGATGTTCCCTCAGCTGTTTCTCACTGAGTCTTGTTTCACTTATATTGTTGTTAAGCATCATCAAGTCAGTTCTGACTGGCAAGTTTGAACTGCCGACCTTGTGGATCAAACTGACCTTACTGACCAGTGCTTTATCCCACAGCACCACACCAGGACTCCTTATATGCTGTTCCTGTTAAGTGTCATCAAGTCAGTTCCAACTTATAGCAATACTGTATAGACTATATAGGGTTTCCAAGGAGCAGCTGGTAGGTTTGAAATGCTGACACTGTGGTTCAGAGTCTAGTGCTGATCCTACAGTGCCACACCAGAAGTCCAGGACTCCTTATATAGAAGTTATAGAAGGAGTTAAAAGACTAAGTATGATCTAAGATGGAAAATTATGCAGAATATGGGTCCTGGAACATTTTATAAATCTTCCAGAGGATTGGCAATAAAATTCCAGCTTTATACATTATATTAAACAAACGTATCCCAATATTCAATGACTCAACCACTCAGTTCACTTATTCTTTCTCACATAACAACCCAGAGATTCCATTGCAAAACAGAAGAATGAAATACTTGTTTTTGAGAGGCAATTTTCAGACTCTTTCATACATATTGACATTTCACAAAAATTGAGCCATAGGAAGATATAGAAAAGTTCTTTGGATGGTAAGCATTAATATATTGTACATTTGAGATGAAAACAATACAAATAATTATTATATAATTATGAACACCAAATCTAACTATTTTTACTGAGCAAAAAGAAGTAAAATTCATTCTAACATGTTCTTTGTATATATCAGTGCTATATGGTCCTCTTACTAAAAAGATTTATAATACTGTAAATTATAGAAAGAATAGAATTTCACATATAAGGAAAAAACATACTTAATCAAAACACTGAAGTATCTGAAATAAGGATATAACTTTAAAATTAAAAAGAGGTTAAAAAAAATGTACCTTGCATGAAGAAGAGAAAATTGATGATAAACATTCTAAAACAGATAAAAATAGACTGTATAATAATCTCTAAAGAGTAACTGATAATATTTTCATAACAAAAATATTAAGGGAAACTATGAGATAACTATATAGACTTAATATTTTGAGACTGTTGTGAGTGGCTTCTTCAGAAAGAATAATAACTCTCAAAATTTATTACCTTATTTTCTGTGTCAGAGACAAACACTAGGTTTAATGAACCAAGAATCTGCCCTTGTTTTTTAAAACTATAACAAAAGATTTTAAGGGTATAAATTACAGTCTTTTTTCCAGTCACCTGAATCCTTAACACTTTCATACTTAAGTTCTTTGTAGACAAAAAGGGTGCAAACCAAATAGTTTAATTAGAAATTCAAATCTAATCTTTTTTATTTTATCTTAATTTAATATACTAACCTCTGCTATTCTATCAATAAGATATCACTTCTATTAGTGTAAGTGAATGATTTTAATCCCACCAAATTAACATTATCTGGAAATTTCTAAAATTTCCTATTCAATGGGAAAAAATGATCATAAACATTAATACTGAAGTAGTAAGTTCTCCAGAGAAGTTCAAGAACAAAAGTTCTGTATCTAGGTGTTTTTTTTTGTTTTGTTTTGTTTTGACCATTTGTTGATAGATATTCAAGCTCCTTAGAGCAAAATATAAGCTGTCTCTTGGAAACTGTGACTGCCTTAGGAACACAGTCTGTATAATACATTAATGCATTTACCCAGAACGTGGACTGTCCACTGAGATGTTCTCGAACATACTATACTTATTATCAATTGGAAGTATTTCCAGAAAGCTATGAGATATAAACTTCTGTGGTGTAAAAATCATCCAACATGCACTGAAGACACATCACTATTACTGGTGATTAGAATGCAGAAGTTGAAAGTAAAGAAGGATCAGTAGTTAGAACACATGACCTTATTAATAGAAATGACTCCATCCATCGCAGGAAAGAATTTTGCAAGAGAGATATACATTTCAAAAACATTTTTCAACAGCAAAAACAGAAACTATATCCATGAACGTAGCTAGAAAGAATGTACTGGAATGAAATTGATTAAATCTGTAGAAATATATATGATGCAGAAGCTCAATATCATAAATCAAAACAGGGCCAGGGGCTGATTGCAGAACAAATCATCAATTTTTCCTATGCGAATTTAAGTTGAAGCTGAAGAAAATTAAAATAAGTAAATTAGAGCTAATGTATGATCTTGGGAATATCCTACCTGAACTAAGAGACCACCTCAAGAAAAGATTGTTGCATTGAACAGTAATAAACTAATGATCAAGATCAGATAAGGTGTGTGATGACATCATATATGAAGACATCAAAAGATCATTAAAAAGGCAGGAAAGAAACAAAAGACCAAAATGATACCAAAAATGACTCTGAAACTTGCTTTTGAACTTAAAGTAACTAAATCAAATGGAAGAAATGATGAAGTAAAAGAGATTAATAGATCTCAAAAGGCAACTTGAGAATACAAAGTAAAATATTTTAATAAAATGTGCCAACACCTGTAGTTACAACAGCAAAAGTGAAGAAGTGAAGCAAAACAGAACTGAAAAAAAAAATTCAAGCCTCAAGTTGTAATACTGAATGATTCTATGGGAAAATATTGAACACTGCATTCGATCTTCAAAAGAATATGGAAGGAATACACAGAGTCACTGTACCAAAAAAGAATTGGCCAATGTTCAATCATTTTGAGAGGTACTATCTAATCAAAACTAATGACACTGAAGGAAGAAATCCAAGTTGCACTGAAGGCATTGGCAAAAAACAAGGCTCCAGGAATTGAAAATACAAATTGAAATGTTTCAACAAACATGTTTATGTCAAGAAATTTGGGGGACAACTACCTGACCAATTGATTGGAAGAGATCCATAAATGTGCACATACCATAAAAAAAGATGATCCAATGGAATGTGGAAATGTTTTAACAGTATTATTAATATCACCAGCAAGTAAAATTTTGCTGAAGATAATTCAAAAATAGTTACAGAAGTACATCAATAGAAAACTGCCAGAAATTTAAGCAGGGTTCAGAAGAGCATGTGGGTAAGGGATATCATTACTAAGGTCCAATCTTAGCTGAAAGCATAGAATACCAGAAAGATGTTTACCTGTGTTTTGTGGACTATGCAAAGGCATTCAACTGTGTGGACTATAACAAATTATTGATAACATTGTGAAAAATGGAAAATCTACAACAATTAATTGTGTTCACTCATAACCTGTACATAGTACAAGAGGTATTTATCGAAACAGAACAAGGTTATACTGAGTGATTTAGAATCAGGAAGTAGTACATTAAGGTTGTTCGCTTTCACCATACTTGATCAGTATATATGACAATAAACTTATCTGGAAGCTGAACTATATGAAGAAGAATGTGGCAACAGTATTGAAGAAAGATTCATTATCAACCTGCAATATGTAAATAGCACAACCTTGCTTGCTGACAGTAAAGGGGACTGGAAGCTCTTATTGATGAAGATCAAAGACTACAGGCCTCAGCATGAATTGATCCTCAACATAACAGAAGCAAAAATCCTAAAAATTGTACCCATAAGTAACATCATGATACACAGAGTAAAGACTGAAATTGTCAAGGATTTCATTTTTACTTAGGTCCACAATCAATACTATTGGAATCAGCAGTCAAGAAATCAAATGATATTTTGTGTTGGGTAAATCTACTGCAAAAGACCTCAACAAAGTGTTTTAAAAAATAAAATAAAATTTAAAAAAAAGACCAAAAAGATGTACAGAAAAAGTAAAGACTATATTGGAACCGACTTGATGGCACTTAACAACAACAACAACACAAAGGTATGTATAATCTAAGTTATAATATTTCCAATAGTCAAATAAGCATGTGAAAGCTGGACAGTGAAAACCAAAGAAGAACTGATATTTTAGAACTGTGGTGTCAGAAAATAAAATTAAAAACACCATGACTTCCAGAAAAAAAAAAAAAAAAATCTGTCTTTGGAAAAAGTACATTTAGAATTTTCCTTAGAAGAAAGGATGTTAAGACTTTGTCTCACAGACTTTGGACATGTTATTAGAGGGACCAGTCTCTGGAAAAGGACATAATCCTTGGTAAAGTAGTTTTTGTTTTTAAGTGTCTTTGAGTCAGTTATGACTCATAGTAACCCTGTATAGTATTTCCGAGTAGCGGCTGGTAGGTTTGAACCACCAACCTGTGGTTCAAACTGACTTTGTGGTCCGATGCAGTATCCTGTATCACCACTCTAGAACTCCTTGATAAAGTAGAGGGTCAACAAACAAAGACGAAGGTTTTCAATGAGATGTATTGATACAATGGCGGGAGCAATGAGCTCAAATATAGTCATTATTATAAGCAGTAACAGGCAGTCTTTTTCTAGTGTGCATGGGGCTAGTATGATATGGAACTCAATAACAAAATGAAATATTGGAATAAAAATCCAAAAATATAAAAGAGTTTTATTCTGACAAAGCTTAGTATCCTATAATATTGTCCCAATGAGGCTTCATTATTATCCTTGGCTTCTTAATTATCCTCTTCTAATAAATTGACCATAATTTGCTGAGAATAGCAAGATAGAATGGGATAGGGATAAAATCCATTAATACATTACATTGCTAACCAAAATATCTGAGGTTGAAATCCACCCAGAGGTCCTTGGAAGAAAGACTTGGTGAGCTATGTCTGGAAAATGAACCATTGCAAACTCTATGGAGCACAATGTTATTCTGATGCACATGTGGTCATCATGAGTCAAAATTTATTCAAAGGCAACTAAGTATGGTTAAGTAGGGATAATACATTTTTTGAATACATACAATGTATAGGGAGTCCTGGTGTGATCCTGTGGGCTAATGTGTCAGACTGCAAAATCGTATGAACTGCAAGGTCAGTAGTTCAAGTTCACCAGCTGCTCCTTGGAAACCTTATACAGGTTTGCTAAGGTCAGATTTAACTTGACGGCACTTAACAACAACAATGTAGAGAGTGTGAGATGCATTGTATAAATATATTTGACTGCATTAAACTTGCCAAAATTTGCATTAGTGCCCATAACAATCGAAGGTGCTTTGGCCACCCAGTGGTAAAGAATTCAGCTGCTACCCAAAAAATTGGCAGTTTTAAACCACCAAGCAGATCCAAGGGAGAAAGTCTTGGTGATCTGCTTTCATAAAGATTATCATAGTTCTGACAAATAGCACACCCACATAAATAATGCTTACACAAATATTAGAGATAAGTGATAACATTATGATTAAAAGTCTAGGATATTGTGTCCATACTTACACTGCACAAGTCTCCTGGTACTTAAATGAGTTAGTTTACATTTCTGGCCTCATTAACCATCATTCAGTAGTCTGAAAATGTTACTTTGGTCATACAGATTGTTTTTAGAATATATACGCCATTGTCAAGATGTCTTGGATGGAGTTTGTTTAGTTTGGTAGTACCCAGTCTGGTTTTGATAGTGTTCCATGGAGCCACTCTGCACTCACATCTTTCTGGTGATGGGCAGAGGGTCAAGATGAGCACTGTGTGGGAAATCAGATCCAATGGTACAGGCCCCACATAAAGCTGAGTGACAGGTAAGTGTGAGCTCCTCAGGTGGTCAGTGTACCCTCTGTTCTAGTTTAGAACAAGTGACCTCCTCTGAGCCTATGGCTTCATGCTTGTTCCGCAGTGTCCACAGAGAAAGGAGATTCAACTGGTCTAAATGTGGTAACTACCAATCAGACAGTGAGTAGAATGCACACAACTGAGATTTAGTAGCCTCACACTTGTGAATGTACTCTCCTATACTTGTACACCTCCTATAGTGGGAATAGCCACCCTGGTAAGAGGAGTTTCTGGGGCAAGAAAAGTGACTTTTTTATGCTGTGGAAAAATTGGTTTTCAGATCAATGAGGTAATCCTGTCAGAAGAGGGGCTGCTTTAGAAACTCAGAGGTAGGCTAGTGAGGATCTCCTGCTTGAAACCAAATTTCTACGTCAACAGGACACAACAAAGAATTAACAGAAAATCTATTATTTTTGCTATTAGGTGTTGTTGAGTTGGTTCCAATTCATAGTAACACTATGTACAACAAAACACTGCAGGTCCTGAGCCATCCTCCCCAATGTTGTTATACCTGAACCCTGACACTACCTCTGTGTCAATACATCTTATTGGGAGTTTTCCTTATTTACTCTGACCCTCCACTTTACCAAGCACAGTGTCCTTTCCAGGGACTGGTCCCTTCTGATAATATGTCTGAAGTATGAGAGTTGAAGTCTTGTAATCCTGGCTTCTAATGAGCATTCTAGCTGTACTTCATCCAACACAGACTTGTTTGTTCTTCTTGCAGTCCATGGTACTTTCAGTATTCTTTCCCAAGATAATAAGTCAAATTACTCAATTCTTTTATGTTCTTCCTTATTCATTGTCCAACTTTCACATGCATATGAGGCTATAGAAAATACCATGATTTGGGTAGTGTGCACCTGAGTCTTCAAAAAGATATTTTTGCTCTTTAACACTTTAAAGAGATCTTGTGCAACAGATTTACCTAATGCATTCTTTGATTTATTGATAGTTACTTCCATAAGTGTTGATTGAAGACCCAAGCAAAATGAATTGTCAACTTCATTTATTAATCCATTTATCAAAACATTATTTATTGGTCCACATTAGAGGATTTAAATTTTATTTGCATTGCAGTGAAACCCAGACGACTATGGTCTTTGATTTTTATTGGTAATTATTTCAGATCCTCTTCACTTTCAGCAAGCAAGGTTGTATCATCTGCATATCACAGGTTGCTAATGAGTCTTCCTTCAAGATGCCATGTTCTTCTTCATATAATCCATCTTCTCAGAATATTTGCTCAGCATACAGACTGAATAATATGGTGAAAGAATGCATCCCTTATGCACACCTTTCCTAATTTTAAACCATTCGGTGTTGCCTTGTTTGGTTTGAACAACTACCTCTTGGTCTATGCACAGGTTCCTCACAAGCAAAATCAGATGTTCTGTAATATTCATTCTTCACAGTGTTATTCATAGCTTGTCATGATCCATATGATCAAAAGCCACTAGACTGAAGGAAAGAAATTGAATCCATCAACATTATTTTTTTTAAACATTGATGTAACATGCTTATGAAAATAGTGTGTGCGTGGGGTTGTACAGTATAAAAAATGTACAACATGCACATTATATGAGCAAAAAATATAGCTGCTGTTATTAAGTACTATTGAGTTGGTTCTGACTCATAATGACTCTGTACAGGGGTTCTGAGGAGTGGCTGGTAGATTTGAACCACTGAACTCATGGTTAGCAGTCCAGTGGTTATCCTATATCACTGTACCAGGATAGGCTAGGAAACACTATAGGGAAATTCTACTCTGTTCTATAGGGTAATTATGAGTTGTGTTCAACTCAATGGCATATAAAAACAATAACAGAGCAAGAGGCCTCAAATAAATAGCTTTTTACTAGTTGTTTTTAACTTTCTGTTGTCACATAAAAGACACATAAGTGTCTTTTTCATCTGGTCTTTCAACTGCTTCTGCTGGTGAAAGTTCACTAACTCAAAATCTGGAACATTCCAACAAGCATATTTCCTATGACAAGGTTTTTATTGTTGTTGTTCTTCTTGTTGTTAAGTGCTGTCAAGTCAGTTCTAACTCATAAGTACCCTGTATAGGTTTTCCAAGGAACAACTGATGGATTTGAACCACCAACCTTGTGTTTAATAGTCCATTGTTGATCCTACAGTTCCACACCAGGACTGTTGACCATTAAATTACCTTCACTTTTATTCTGACAAAATTCAAGTTTAATAAGTTTCAGGATGTTACTCAGATATGATCAGATCAAATTCATTCTACTAAGATATGAAAAATAGCATGAAATGATGAAAATTACTTCTTTATATATCCACTTTTAATATAGTAAAAGTACTTTAAAGGATATTAATAATTGTCTATTTTGCTTTCACTAATAACATGTTTGAAATTTATTAACTATCTCCAAAACACCATTTGTTACGGAGCATTTTCTAAAGAGTTTTTAGAATAATTTGTATAGCTGGAAGAAGAGAGGTACTCAGCATATATACACGGGCAGATATTATGTAGATTTTACTTGTTCTTTGATATAAAAAATACAATTCTACAAGAGATCCAAAACAATATAATTGATACTCTTCAGCAGAAATATGTAGAGATCACAAAAATGCAAGTCTCTCTTTTTTTTATACATTTTTATTGTGAATTATGTGAGTTTACATGGGAAAATGCACCAGCTTTACATTCCTTCTGTTGTATTTCACTTCATTGCAATGATTGCAGTACCCTCCATGTATCATGAAACAACCAAAGGGTACACCCCACAGGACTGCCACCCCCACGCAATCCCCTCCCCTCCACCCCCTGTCAGCACACAGCCCCTCTCCCTCCCTGAGTTGAGAGTCCCCAGCCCTTCCATCTGTCCACGCCATCGTCTGTCTCTGCCTCCATTTCCGGCTGCTTTTGAAATCTAAAACTCAATGAAGGCATAATAAACGTCTTAATACTTAAATGAAAGGATAATGACACCAGTATAATGGACAGTAAACCCCGGTTAAATGCAGCATTGAGAAAAGAAGGATAACAAGAAACACATTCTCTTTTCCTAATTATATAAGCATTTAAGATTTATGTCGTTGTTTTCATTTCTTTGTGGCTGTTACATTTCATAATGTTTCAAATTCTGCTGGTAGCATAGTGGTTACGAATCGGGCTGCAAACCTCAAGGTCAGCAATTCGAAACTACCACTTATTTCGTGGGAGAAAGATAAGACTTTCTGCTCGGAAACCCTGTACAGGGTCTCTATGAGTCGGAACCGATTCCACGGCACACAGCCACCAACCACCACCATGTTATATGTGGGAGTAATAGCTCTGTAGGATAAGTTTAGGATTGTGAACCACAAGGTCAGCTGTTGAAGTCCACCAGCAGAAGAAAGAGGAAGCATTTCTGCTTTTGCAAATATTTACCACCTCAGAAACCTGATGCTGTAAATCTTTGAGAATCCAACCAATTCAGCGGCACTTAACACTAAAACCTATGTAGGTAATGTTAAAAGAGGACACCTGGCTTGGCGCTGCAGGATAATGCAGTAGACCACAAGGTCAGTTTGAAACGCAAGGTGGTTATGGGTCAGAAGTGACTGGACGACACTTAACACCAACAATGTTAAAAGAGTTTTGGTGCAGCTTGTTGGATAAACACTGAGCCACGAGGTCAGTTTGAACTGCAAAGTGAGTGGTTCAAATCCAACAGCTGCTCCTCAGAAATCCTATACAGGGTACTACGAGTTGGAACTACCTCCATGTCATGTAATTACAACAAACAACAGTGTTAAAAACAAGAGTGATGATAGCTCCTATCACGATGCATTGGTGTTTGCCACTTAAAATTTCATATAAACCAAAAACAGTCAGTGAATATAAATCTGAATAGGAGGTGGCAAGGTGGGAGATTAAGCTGAAGCACTATACAGACCCTCTACAACAAAGATACGGAAAATCAAATCAAATAGGTGCAGGTGATAATTAATCCTAAAAGTTTGAGCCTCAGAAGAAGGAATAGAGGAATGGATTGAATGCTTGCAAGGACAAAGAGATGCGTAGACATAGCAACAAAAAAAAAAGAGAGAGAGAGACTGGTGACAATCTTAAGCTTTTCTGAGTGGTTGCTGAGACAAAACATATTATTGTTGTAGAAACATACCTGAGCCCTGAAGAGATAAAGATGAGATTTTTTTTCTTGTTCTCCACAATCCCCTGTTGACCAGAGGAGAGGCCAGCTCCGACCTATGTACATTCCCCAAGGAAGCTCTTGTTCATTCTCACTGTGGTCATTGCTGCACAGAAATGAGAGCTACATTTGTGAGCCCCATTAAAGGACGGGGGAGCTTTCGGCATTGAAGCATTTGGGTAGGCCTTGCTCCAACTCTGAGGAGTCAGCCTTGGCCAGCCCTGGACTAACTCTCATTAGGAGAAGCAGCTGAGCAGATGCATGGAGAGAAAAAAAGGAGAAAAAAAGATACTGGAGAGTATTTCCATTTTGAACTTTTGCGGGTAACTTTAAAGCCTTTTTGTATTCTTTTTCTAGCTGTAGCCTGTTTTCTTTCTTCTTTTTTAAACTATTTTCTTTTTTCAATGTTGTTTTCTGGTTTGTATTTGGTTTTTTTCCTTTCTTGTGTGTGTGTTTTCTCTTCTTGCCTCATCTGACAAGAGCCAGCAACGATAGCCATACAGCTCAGCCACAGCCATACCTTCTACAACCCCATCCATTGGGCAAGAGCCAATACCAGATGCTATATAACAAATTAATAACAACAGCAACATCAGGTAAATACATTCTTTACTACACTTCATGAATAGCGAACAGAGAATGATGCACAATCTCATATCCCAATCACACCTACGAAGAGGCAGTTCTTGAGTGCCTAAGAATACAGCACCATACCACCATCAACTCAATACAAATACAACATAAAGGATTGGAGACAATAAAAAAACCTGCAAATAAAAATCTGTAAGATTAATACTAAGATCTCAGAAATGGGTAATACATTGAAAGAGATAGAAGTAGATTTGAATCAATGGAAGCCCAAGTTAGTGAGCTTAAAAATAAACATCTTAATACTAATACGCTAGAAATACAATCAGAAAAAAGAATGAAAAATTTTGAAGAAAGCCTAAGATTCATCTGGGACAATATGAAGAGGAATAACTTCAAGGTGATCAGAATTCCAGAATAAGAAGAAACAAAGAAAAGCACAGAAAAGCATGTTGAAGAGCTGTTAGAAGTTGATTTACCCAACATCATAAAAGACAAGAATATAAACATTCAGGAAACTGAACAAACTCAATAAGTTTAGACCCCAAAATAAAATCACAATGACTTATCATAATCACACTCTCCAAAATCAAAGACAAGGAAAAATATTTCAAACCATCTTTCAGGCCACAATACTATAAAATTAGAAATCAACAATAGGGAGAAAAAGCAGAACAACATTAAATTAATCCAAATTGAATAATGCCCTTGTTAAAAGTTACTGGTAATAGAACAAATGAGAAAAAAAAAAAAGAAAGAAAAGAAAAAAATCCTTGAATCAAATGTGAACAAAAACACAACAGAACAAAATGGCAGTAAATGTACATAAATAAGTCCAGAAAAAGAAGTAACCAAAACCAACACATTACCATAATATCTCCAAATTGTAAAAGATAAGTAAAATGAGCCTACAGTCACCAGGAAAAAAGAAATAATAAAGGTGACAGCAGAAAAAAAATTAATTAGAAAACAGACAAGCAATAAAAAGAATATGCAAGACAAGAAGTTTGTTCATTGAAAGAATTAATAGACAAACCATTGGCCAATATAACAAAAGAAAAGAAGATGCAAATAACATGCATAAGAAGAAATATGGGTGACATCACAACAGAAGC
>NW_006410381.1:0-955 GCF_000296735.1 Chrysochloris asiatica | reverse complement strand
TGATCAATACATCTTGATTACTTGTTTGATAATTTCAGATTGAAGAAGTTGGTAGAATTCTTCTATTTCATCCTCAATGGCTTTACTGGTTGGTGCATACATTTGAATAATAGTGGTATTAACTGGTCTTCCCTGTAGGCACATGGATATTATCCTCTCACAGACAGCATTGTACCTCATGACTGATCTGGATATGTTCTTTTTGACAATGACTGTAACACCATTCCTCTTCAATTTTTCATTCCCGGTATAGTAAACCATGTGGTTGTCAGATTCAAAATGGCCAATATCAGGCCATTTCAGCTCACTAATGCCTAAGATATCCATGTTTATTCTTTCCATTTCATTTTTGACAATTTTCAATTTTGTTAGATTCAATACATTGTAGATATCATGTTCTGATTATTAATGGATTTTTTAAAATGTTTTATTGTGAATTATGTGATAGTTTACATGGAAGAATATAAGCTTTACATTCAATCCATCCTTGCCAGAATTTACTGTTGTCTACTTTTTTGATCTTTTATTGCTGGTGTGAGATGACATATCATTGTTGTTTAAAATCAATGTTTCCCATGTTGTAGATGTTAGTTGCTATTGAGTCAATTCTAACTCATAGCAATCCCATCTGCAACAGAACAAAACACTACCAGATCCTGCACCATTCTGACAATCATTCTGTTGTGCATGGTGTCGATTTGAGTCAGAATCGATTTAATAACCATGATTTAGAGTTTAAAGACAAGAATTTGAGGGACCTTTGAGACATCCAAGGAGAAACTTAAGGATTTGTAATTAAAAGAGCCACAACTAGTCTGTCAGTTTGTCATACTGTGGTAGTTTGTGAGTAGCTGTGATTCTGAAAGCTATGCCACTGGTATTTTAAATACCAGCAGGGTCACCATAGTGCACAGGTTTCAGATGAACATCCAGACTAAGACAGATTAGGAAGAAA
>NW_006410380.1:12412-13580 GCF_000296735.1 Chrysochloris asiatica | reverse complement strand
TCTGCAATCTGATGAGTTTCCTGGCCACATTTGAAACTTGACACAAAGTACTATTTTAGTTTCCTTTTGGCCAAGTTTGATTTCAACCAGGAATCCTTTCTTGACTAAAGCTGCTACTTTCAGTCTCATTTTCCATTTTCTTAGTAATGTGTTTGTTCTTTAAGATATGCAAACAAAACAAAACCAGTTACAATTGAGCCGTCTTTGACTTTGTGTTTCAGAATAGAACTGTGCTCCACAGGGTTTTTAATAGGCAATATTTCAGAAAAAGAGCACCAGACCCTTCTTCTGATACACTTCTGGATATATTTGGACCTTCTAAGTCTCCTTGGAAATCCTATACAGGGTTACTATGGGTCAGAACCGACTCAATGGCACTTAACAACAACAACAACAAAGCAAGGTTTATATATTCAGGTACAATGTTTGCACTGTTCTTTTTTTCTCTCTCTCCCTCTTTCATTTTTTTACATTTGTTCTCCATTAGGTTGGTATGGAATTTAGAAATAAAATCTCCCTTTCTTTCTAAATATTCCACTTTTAACCAACCAAGGACTAGGTCCTCTTGAGTGAGCGTTTGCCACATGTTTGACAAATGATCTGATTGATTATTTGACAGACATTTACTTGGTTTCTCACTAGAGGGCTGACTAAACAAGCTGGTTTTTACAGTTACCAAAAATCTATGAAAATGGAGCTCATCAGGGTTCCTTAAAAATAGTCCTGATCCTACCAGCGACTCTCTTCACAGCCTCCTTCACCTCCTTGTTACGAAGAGTATAGATGATGGGATTCAGAAAAGGGGTCAGAAAGGCATACACCAAGGCAATAAGCTTGTCCTTGCCCTCAGCCTGGATCTCAGATGGCCCTATATAGACAATGAAGGCAGAGCCAAAGAATAATGTCACTACAGTCATATGAGAGGAGCAGGTGGAGAAGGCCTTGGCACGACTGGCAGCAGAGGGCAGCTTCAATACAACTCTTAGGATGCCCCCGTAGAGTCCCAAAATGAGTACAAGGTTACATGTGTTAATCAGTCCAATCACCGCAACATGGACCTGAGCATGCCAGCTTGTGTCCACACATGCCAACCGCATTAGAGGTGCCAGGTCACAAAAGTAATGGGCCACTTCTTTCAAGCAGAAGGGAAGACTGGCTGTGAGACTGG
>NW_006410380.1:11541-12097 GCF_000296735.1 Chrysochloris asiatica | reverse complement strand
TCGCAGAGTATCATTGGTAGTGAAACCAGCAAGGATGAAACTTTGGGTCCAAGTGTGGTTGGTGTGATCCATCATTTCTAGGAACAAGGGGTGAAAACAGAAGATTAAACACTTTAGGTTTCTTTCTGAGAAATTTCTGAGAAATTTCCCAACAGCATCGTTCTAGAACACATGAAACTGAAAGGGTCTTACACATTGTCTTAGTTACCTGCTGTTTACTATTAAGTGCTGTTGAGTCATCTCTGACTTATAGAGACCTTGCATAGGGTTTCAGAATAGTGATTGGTGAGTTTGAATCACCAACTATTCAGGTAGCAGTCCAGTGCTTACTTAGTTACAGTGCTACACCAGGACTCCCTTAATTAACTAGTGCTGCCATAATTGAAGCATAACAAATGGTTGGCTTTAACAATGATCATTTCTTTTCTCACAATTTGTTGTTGTTAGATGCTGTCAGTCAGTCCTGACTTAAAGAACAAAATATTGCCCAGTCCTACACCATTGTCACAATTGTTGTTGTGTTTGAGCCCATTGTTGTATCTATTGCATTAATCTT
>NW_006410380.1:5525-10521 GCF_000296735.1 Chrysochloris asiatica | reverse complement strand
GGCAATGAAACGATATATGATAGAATGTAAAACTAATGTTCTCCCATGTAAACTATCTTTGGACATATTGTCCGGAGGAAACAATCATTGGAGAAGGATGTCATGCTGGGTAGGGTGGAGGGTCAGAGAAAAAGAGGAAGACCCCCAATGAGATGGGGCAGCCAGGTGGCATCATTGATGGACTCAAGTGTGGCAACGGTAGTGAGATTGGCCCAGGATTGGACATTGTTTCGTTCTGCTGTGCATGGAGTCGCTATGAGTCGGTTCCGACTCGATGGCACCTGACAACAACAACAAAAATGTAAACTCTCACATAATTCACAATAAAACATTTTGAAAAACAAAAAAACTGCATAGGATCCCCTTGCTCTGTTCAAATGACTGCATCTCATTTAGGAGTTTGTTGTTGTTGTTAAGTGCTGTCAAGTAGGTTCCAACTCATAGTAATCCTGTATAATGTTTCTAAGGAGTGGCTGATGGGTTTGAACTACTGATTGTGAGGTTCAAACCCACCTTGTGGTCCAGTGCATTATCCTACAGAACCACAGAGGCTAGAAGTCTAAATTTAGGGGTTTGACTTTAGGAAACAGTGTTTTCTGTCTGTCAGTTCTGAAGTAAGCAAGGTCTTTGTGTCTTTGAGCTTTTAGTCCTGGGAGGTCTTCCTTTAGTTTAGCATCTCTCTTCCTCCATCTCTGCTTACATTTGATCTCTTTTATTCTAAATAGATTGACTCAGGATACACCTACTTCATTCATATACTAATCCTACCTCATTAACATGACAAAGACAACCCATTCCCAAATGATATTGTAGCCACTAGAGGTTAGGATTTTCAGCACATATTTTGGGAGGTTACAATTCAGTACAAAACTTCCTTTTTGGCCTTCCAAATCCATATCCTTGCCATGTTAACCCCCTCACATTACAGTAAAATCTGAAATAAACTCCAGTTCCAAAACTTCGTTTTGCGAATCATTTAAATCAAATATTGGTGACACTTTAGGTTTATTCTATCCTATGGCAAAATTCCTTTTCATTTTAGAGCTTATGAAATCTGGACTACAAATTATCTGCTCCCAAAGCACAGTGAGGAGCAAGGCACAAGGTACACATTTTCATTACAAATGGAAGAAATTGGAGGGAAAGAAGAGATCATGAGCATCAAACAAGTTCAAAACCCAGCAGATCACTTTGCATAAGTTCTCAAGACTGGAAAATAATTTGTTTTTCCTTGATATCATCTAGACAATGGTCTTGGTCTCTACACTTTGGTTGTTGGTCATGCTTTCTAGATACGGGGTGGAGGACCCTTGGTCCTGTGCTTCAGCTTTGTCTTCCAGGCCCACTGGGACAGAAACTCTGCCCCTTCAGTTTTGGATTGCCCCATTCTGCTAGTCTGTCTGAGTGAACACCCCATCCCCTTTGCCTTAACAGACCCTTCTTTGCCCCTTTGTCATGGTAACCAAGCCCCCTCAACTTTAGGCAGCAGCCCAAACCCCTGGGTAGTCCACACCTTAATGGCAATTTCACAGTACAGGAATGAGTTGGTGAAAATCCTTTTGTTTGAAACCTAGAAGGCTGTGTGTCCCAACCCTTTGAGACTCAGGAGACCATGGCCCCATTCTTTGAACCTCTGAAGGTTTTCCTTTCTGTGCTCTTTCCAACAATTGTTCTGATCTACAAGCTGCTCCACAGGTAGCCCTTTCTTTTTCTGGAGGACAAAAATGTAGCTCCTTTTGTCTATTTCTTGTGTGTTTCCTTGCAAGAGGTAGACACATCTTTCTTTTTGTTCTTTCTCTCTCTCCTTCAGACTTAGCTGATGGTGAGTTTTGTGCCATGGTTGTTAGCTAGATCCAGCTGTCACTGGCTTAATCTCTTTATTAAAAGATTGTGTAATCACATTCTTTGTAAATATTCCAGAACACATGTTCTTAGTTTGTAAAATAGCATTTTCCAGATCTTTAAGTTCTGTTTTCGTTTTACACAGTTCATTTTCACTCCCTTTCCTCTCACATTTTACTATAAGTGACACAGAAAAACTACACATTCTCTTTAAAATCCTTCTCAGAAATCTTCTCAGCTAGATATCCAAATTCATCATTTACAAATTCTACCTTACAATCAATATTTGAACATAATCCAGACAAGTTTTTTTTACCACTTCATAAAATGTATCACCCACCCTTCTTCTATTATTCAATGATATATTAATCATTTTCTTTAAAGCTTAGTGTTGTTGTTATGTGCTTTGAGTCAATTCAGACTCATAGTGACCCTATAAACTCTGAGGTGCAGCTGATGAGCCTGAACTGCCGACCTTGTAGTTCAAACTGATCCTTTACTCTAGCACCTTAACCCACAGTATATTTAGTATCCACATTAAAGCAATACTTTTTGATTGGTACTATATGAGTTCTCTGAGACTATGGAAACTTCTTGTATTGTTCTCCTTATATGCTTTTGAATCTTCAGCTTTGATGTCCATAATTCTATCAAGAGTGTCTTCAAGGTAATCTAGGCTTAGTGCTATTGTTAAGTGAGGTCAAATTAGTTCCCACTCATAGTGAACCTGTGTAGGGTTTCCAAGGAGCAACTCATGGGTTTGAACCACCAACCTTGTGGTTAACAGTCCAGTGCTTATTCTGCAGTGCCACATCAGGACACCTATTGTTGTTATTGTTAAGTGCCTTTGAGTTGGTTCTTACTCTAGTGACACTGTGTAGGGTTTCTGAGGAGCAGCTGGTGAGCTTGAACTACTGACCTTATGGTTCAAACCGACCTTGCAGTCTAGTGCATTAACCTGCAGCGTCACACTAGGCCTCCCGTTAGTCAACTTAAAACTCTTCTAGTTTCTACCCATTACCCAATTCAAAAAGTGTTTCCACATTTCAAGTATGTTAGAGTAGCACCCACCTTTTCGGTACCAAACTTTGTCTTAGTTAGTATTGCTAGAACAGAAATGCCACCAGTGATTGGGTATAACAAAACATAAATTTACATGAGAGTTTAGGAAGCTAGAAGGCTGAATTCAGGGTGCTGGCTCTATGAAAAAGATTTTTTCTCTTTGTCAGCTCTAGAAGAATTGAAAAGTGGAGACTTGTCTGACTCCACCTCATAAGGATCAGCCTTGAGTGGCTGATGCTGATGATCTTAATTCTCCTTCCCCCTGTGAAATTTGAGGATGTCAGAAGCTACCGCCACCAAGATGTTTGAGTATAAATGTAGCACTTTATTGATTACTCTATATCCCCCTATGAAAGCTTAATACAAAAAACAGTACAAATGCTTAATTAATGTTCTTAAATTTGATTGATTTTTCCCAGCCTTGCTTTTAGTTACATTTAATTTAACCTGAACATATCCTTCTTATCCTCTCAGCTTCTCAAGTTCAATATATTAAAAGTAAATTTACCGTCTCAAATCTAGTCTTCTCCTACTATAAGAACCATTGTTCCCACTCACCAAGAAAAATTCTATTCAAGAAACCTTTGCTCATGTTTTGTGTTTAAAGAACTGTTATTAATGATGTTTTCTATTTCTATGCATTGTCTTTTTCTGATGTCAATTGAAGTAAGATCTTCAAAGTATGGAATAATTTCAGGATTACTGAAAAAACCTGGACCCTACATTTTTGCATCATCAAGTGTTTTTAATCCTCCAATTAGAGAATCATTGCATGGCCCTTTTTTAGGTAAAATCTTTTAAAATACAACTTTCCCTGAGAAAATGCAATACCTTATCAACTCTTCTTAGTTATAGCTCCAAGGACATGAGTGATTTTGTCAGAAACCTATACTTTCTGCCATCCTAGCCAGTACAGAATAGTCAGTGGTACCACCCAGGGCAATTCCTGTCTCTTAAGAGGAAACAGGTGATTCCTTAAAACATAAGTAAGCCAATCAATCTACTCTATCATAGGGTGAATTTAAATATTAAATTGTAGAGAAAGTTGGAAAGATGGTCTTCAAAGTCTCTTTCAATTCTGATCATCTTTGATTCTCATAACTGGACGATACAAGTGCCAATTACTGAAGTCATATAAATACATTTTCTGATATCAAAATGGTATCTGGTTATTAGTTTTATATCTCATATCCCCCTGCACTTCAGTTAGCATAGTGCTCAGATCACCTACCAGCCACAGAACATCACTCAGTGTGTTTTCCTCTTGCCTGGCTCAGTAGATCTATGGGAGATTGAGACTATATCTTAGAGAGTTCTGCCTCTTAGTAGCTCTTATCCCCATGTGGTAGATTCCCCAGAGCTAATACTAATATATAGTCTTTCTCCTTATGACAGAGAGATGGTGGTGGTGGTTATATGCCACGGAGTTAGTTCCAACTCATAGTCACCCTGCATAGGGTTTCCGAAGCTGTAAATCTTTATGGGAGCAGAAATTTTTATTTTTCTCCCATGGAACTACTGGTAGTTTTCAACTGCCAACCTTGAGGTTAGCAGCTCTACTCATAACCATTACGCTACCAGAACTCACAGAGATAGACCCTCAAATAGCCAAATATTTTTAAAAGATAAGTTTATTAAACATAAACAAAAATTTCAAACCTATTCATAATAAGAAAAAATTGCCATTTAAAACTACTAATATTTAAAATGATATTAGTTTCTCAACTTTCATATCTACACAGTTTTTAAAAGTTTGGGAATACACTTGACTGAATTTCTGCAGGAAAACACTTAGACTTACTAATCAGCAGGAGAACTAAATGGTACAATTCCTTTTGAGGAATATTTACCCAGATTCATATTCATTTGCACCATGATCCAGAAATCCCCCTTGTAGAAATGTTTATGCAAAAAATATGAAATGATGTCTATATAAGGTTATTCATTATATTTCTTTTATTTAAAAATCAGTGCAAACTGGAAACAACCCAAGAATCCTTCTCAATAAGGAACTGGTTAAATTCAACAGAGTTCCTAAGGGGCACAAATGGTTAAGCGCTTGGCTACTAACCAAAAGGTGTTAATCCAGTGA
>NW_006410380.1:4563-5120 GCF_000296735.1 Chrysochloris asiatica | reverse complement strand
TCATTTAGAACACTGTAGATGTATTATTTATAGAAGCAAATAAATCATTTAAAGTAAATAACTAGATATCATAGCAATGATGGTTGTATGTCCTTGTTTATTCAAGATAATTTTGGTTTATTCCTAATTCCTATGGTAATATTAATAACATTATTTCCCCCTCTGAAATGTATTTGTGCTTCTACATCAAGCAAGGTTGTTAAGTGCCATCGAGTCGATTCCAACCCATAGTGACCCTGTATAGGGTTTCCAAGAAGCAGCTGGCGAGCTTGAACCACTGACCTTGCAGTTCAAATGACTTTGCAGTCTGATGCATTAGCCCACAGCACCACATCAAGCAATATAACCATCTAAATTGGTAGAATGTTAGCCTCAAGGCAAGTCCAGAATGTATGGTCTGATTATGCTATCTTTTAGCCTTGATTTATTTTCATTATATCTCCTATTATAGTCATTCTCTAGACATCACATGGGAGAAATGGTGGGCACCTACCCCTGCTATAGTGCTCGAAAATAAGCACTGAACTGCTAACTGCAAGGTTGGTGGTTGAAACCCA
>NW_006410380.1:3690-4331 GCF_000296735.1 Chrysochloris asiatica | reverse complement strand
TGGTAAAGTGATGGACTGACACAGTGACAGTAGCAAGGGGCTCAAACATAACAATAATTATGAGGATGGCACAGGACTGGGCAGTGTTTCCTTCTATTGTACATAGGGTCACCATAAGTCAGAACCAACTCAATGGCACTTAACA
The DNA here is from genome assembly GCF_000296735.1 of Chrysochloris asiatica. Lineage (NCBI taxonomy): Eukaryota > Metazoa > Chordata > Mammalia > Afrosoricida > Chrysochloridae > Chrysochloris > Chrysochloris asiatica. The sequence goes on along the minus strand of NW_006410380.1, from coordinate 4,186 downwards.
ACAGCAACAACACCAATATATCTCACATTAAAGCACTGCATCACAAAAAAATTAATCATAGTACAAGTGAAAAGTGATAATATTTGTAGAACACATTGCAGTTAACAAAAAGACTGCTTGCTGCCCGAGGCAATCCATCCAGTGTCTTCAGTTCCCTCAGGTCCTATCTGATATCTCAAAGGGTATGGCCTGTTATATAACACGTATTTCATAATATTTGCTATTTCAACCTAGTGGGAAACTGTCGTAAGGAATTGTCGGGGACTGACCTCGACATAGTTGTGTTGTTCACGAGTGTTTGGTCCACGAGGAGGGGAGATCCAGCGGCGATAGGGATAGCAAAAGAATACACAGACAGACAGAAGAAGGGGGACAAAGAGGCACCCCGAAACCAGGGTGGATGCATCACTGGTGGGCAGACTTAGGACTACAGGCATCGTGGCCTCTGCAGGCAGCAACTCACTGCCCTGCAATCTTTACTGCATGCCCTCCAACC
>NW_006410380.1:2247-3362 GCF_000296735.1 Chrysochloris asiatica | reverse complement strand
TGAAACTTTTACAGTCTTCGGCTTTAGGAAAATACTACATTTATCTGTGGACATTAAGGGCTCATGTTTGGAATTAATAAATATAACTGAACACTAAGATGAAAAACAATTTGCTATTAACTGCCAAGTGGCTAGATTTGTTCCTCAGAGCCGGCGACCTGTAACACTCGGGCCTATAGGGCCTTGAACTTCTGACAAGGCTTACACGGTCTACAACAAGGAATAGCTAAACTTTGTATTCCGAAGGAAAGGACCTTAGAGAGGTGGCAAGATAAGAAAAGATTATGTAAAAATAGGCTGAGGAAATCTGGAGTGTCAGATGAATTTAAGAAAGGGACTCTCCATGTGGGATTATAGAAGGAACATGTAATCTTGATAATACTCATTTGATTCTCAGCAGTTAATGAATTCATTTATTCATAAATCAATGGCAATATATGTGCTGCCCTGAGTTGTTGGATATCTGTTATTATGTCTTTCCCAGGCTCACTGCACTGTAATGGGGACCTTCAGGGTTATTAAATAACATGATCATAACCATTTTCAGCCGTTGCTTGGTGCTGCTACCATAGGAAGCAGCTTTCTGTTCTTCCCATGAACACTTCTACAATAACACCAGTTTGCATGAAATGAGGTACAGGAGGGGGAAAAGGATAGGAGTTCAAAAGCAGGGCTTCAAATTACTTAAATCTTGTTTTACTTCCTGTTTACATTTTGCATTTCCATCCCAGACATACTGAACCAGGATCTACTTTTTAACAAAATACTTAGGTGATTCTTATAGATCTTATGTATCTTGTTAAGATGTTGATTCTGATTAAATCTTTCTGAGTCAGAAATGCAGATCCTCAGGAAAGGTCAAGTCAGAATGAACCAGTTCAAAGTCCTGCTCAAAAGCAAAACATTTAGCAGGTCAGCAGAATGAGTAAGCATCTCGCTTTTAGGGAAGCATCTAAGTCAAAAAGAGATGTGATATTCTGAGTGTTACTAATGATCTCACCATTGGACCAATAAATAACATCAAGATAAATGGAAAAAAGATTGAAGTTGTCTAAGACTTCATTTTGCTTGGATCAACCATCAACATTCATAGAAGCAACAGTCAAGAAATCAAA
>NW_006410380.1:0-480 GCF_000296735.1 Chrysochloris asiatica | reverse complement strand
AAAATGGAGCTCATCAGGGTTCCTTAAAAATAGTCCTGATCCTACCAGTGACTCTCTTCACAGCCTCCTTCACTTCCTTGTTACGAAGAGTATAGATGATAGGATTGAGGAAAGGGGTAAGAAAGGCATACACCAAGGCAATAAGCTTGTCCTTGCCCTCAGCTCGACTCCCAGGTGAACCCACATACACTGTGAAGGCAGAACCATAGAACAGCGCTACTACAGTCATATGGGAAGAACAGGTAGAAAAGGCTTTGGCACGGCTAGCAGCTGATGGCAGCTTTAATACAGCTTTCAGAATCCCTCCATATAGTCCCAAAATGAGCACAAAGTTGCAACCAGTGGCCACACCAATCACTGTCCCATGGATCTGAGCATGCCAACCTGTGTCCACACATGCCAACCGCATTAGAGGTGCCAGGTCACAAAAGTAATGGGCCACTTCTTTCAAGCAGAAGGGAAGACTGGCTGTGAGACTGG
>NW_006410379.1:6893-15549 GCF_000296735.1 Chrysochloris asiatica | reverse complement strand
TAGAACCCAGCTTCTTGTATTATTTACTCAGCATACAGGTTGAATAAGTATGGTGAAAGAATACAACCCTATCACACACCTTTCTTAATTTTAAATCATTCATTGTTCCCATGTTCTGTTTGAACAACTGCCTCTTGGTCCAAGTACAGATGCCTCATGAGCACAAATAAGTGTTCCAGAATACTTATACTTTGCAATATTGTCCATAGCTTGTCATGATCCACACAATCGAAAGCCTTGGCATAGTCACTAAAGCACAGGTAAACATCTTTCTGATATTCTCTGCTTTCAGCCAAGGTCCATTGGGCATCAGCAATGATATCCCTCATTCCACGGCCTCTTCTATATCCAGCTTGAACCTCTGGAAGTTCTCTGCCAATGTATGATTGTAGCCATTTCTGTATTACCTTTATCAAAACTTTACTCGCTTGGGATATCAAAGAGATTTTCTGATGATTTCTGCATTCTGTTGGGTCACCTCTCTTTGGAATGGGCACAAATATGGATCTTTTCCAATCAGTCGGCCAGATAGTTGTCTTCCAAATTTCTTGGCAGAGATGAGTGAGTGCCTCCTGTGCCACCTCACTTTCTTGAAAGATTTCCATTTGTAGTCCATCAGTTCCTGGTGCCTTGTTCTTTGCCAATTCCTTCAGTGCACCTTGAACTTCTTCCTTCATTGTCATTGGCTCTTGATCATATGCTCTCTTTTGAGACGGTTGAACATTAACCATTTCCTTTTGGTATAGTAACTCTGTGTATTCCTTCCATTTTCTCTTGATGCTTTCTTCATTATTCAATAATTTGCCCAGAGAATCTTTCAATAACGAAAGTCGAGGCTTGAATTTTTTTCTTCCGTTCCTCCAGCATGAGAAGTACTGAGCGTGTTCTTCCTTCTTGGTTTTCTGATTCCAGATCATTGAACATTTTGTTGTAATATTTGGCATTATCTTCTTGAGCTGATGTTTGAAATTTTCTGTTCCGCCCTTGAACCTCCTCATCTCTTCCATTTGCTTTAGCATCTCTATGTTGTTTCAGTTGTTTCATAGCAAGTTTCAGTGTCTCTTCTGACATCCATTTTGACCCTTTCCTTCTTTCTTGTGTTCTCAATGACTTTTTGCTCTCTTCATGTATGATGTTCTTGATGTCATCCCACAACTCTTCTGGTCTTCGGTCTTTAGTGTTTAATGTATCAAATCTGTTCTTCAGATGATCTCTAAATTCAGGCGGGATATATTCAAGGTCATTTTTGGCTCTCGTGTACTTGTTTTCATTTTCTTCAGCTTCAGTTTGAATTTGCATATGAGTAATTGATGGTCTGTTCCACAGTCTGCCCCTGGTCTTGTTTTGACTGATGATATGGAGCTATTCCATCGTCTCTTTCTACGGATGTAGTCATTTTGATTGGTATTTATTCCATCTGGTGAGGTCCAGGTATATAGTCATCTTTTATGCTGTTTAAAGAAGGTATTTGAAATGAACAAATCTTTGGTTTTGCAGAATTCTATCATGCATTTTCCAGCATCATTTCTATCACTAAGGCTATATTTTCAAACTACTGGTCCTTCCACTTTGCTCCCAAGCTTTGCATTCCATTCACCAGTATTGATCAATACATGTTGATTGCATATTTGATCAATTTCAGATTGAAGAAGTTGGTAGAATTCTTCTATTTCATCCTCACTGCCTTTAGTGGTTGGTAAAAAATTTGAATATTAGTGACATTAACGTGGCTTCCCTGTAGGTGCATGGATATTATCCTATCACAGACAGCATTGTGCCTCATGACTGATCTGGATATGTTCTTTTTGATGATGAATGCAACACCATTCTTCTTCCATTTGTCATTTCTGGCATAGTAAACCATGTAGTTGTCAGATTCAGAATGGCCAATACCAGTCCATTGCAGCTCACTAATGCCAAAGATGCCAATGTTTATGCATTCCATTTCATTTTTGACAGCTTCCAGTTTTCCCAGAGTCATACTTCGTACATTCCATGTTCTGATTTTCAATGGATGTTTCCAGTTTTTTCTCTTCATTTTGAGTTGTGCCCCATCAGCAAATGAAGGTCCCACGGGCTTTTCTTCCAGGAGCTTTACTCCATTTGCGTTGTCACCGTCAACTCTACTTTGAGGAGCCAGCTCTTTCCCAGTCATATTTTGAGTGTCTTCCAATTTGAGGGGCTCATTTTCCGGCACTATATCTGACAGTGTTTCTCTGCTATTCATAAGGTTTTCAGTGACTGTATATTCAGAAGTAGTTCATCACTCTTTCTTCCTAGTCTGTCTTTGTCTGGAAGCTCATCTGGAACCTGTCCACCATGGGTGACCCTGCTGGTATTTAAAATACTGGTGGCATAGCTTTCAGAATCATAGCAACTCAGAAGCCATCACAGTATGAGAAACTAACAGATGAGTGGTGGCTGTTTGATTTTAAGTGGAAACTGTCACTTTAAATAGTGACTAGTTATGAATCAGGCTGGGAACCTCAAGGTCAGCAGTTTGAAACTAACAGCTGTTCCACAGGAGAAAGATGAGGCTTTCTGCTTCCATAAAGATTTCCAGCCTGTACAGAGTCACTGTGAGTCAGAACTGACTCCATAGCTCATAACAACAACTTTATTATCATTGTTGGTGACTCTATAAAAAGTTGGAAACTCTATAGAAGTTCACTATGAATTGGAACGAATTCAACAGCACTTAACAACAACATTATTATTACTATTACAACTTTATATCATTCATGTATGGTATTAAGTTGTGTATGGGGGAGAATGGTAGAGAAATTAGGTCCCCTTACCAGATGTGAACAACATTCTCTTTGAGATAAAAATACTAAAATATCTTGTGGTAAATTTATTTCAAACATATTAATATCCATGTAATACAGAATGAGATTTGGGGAAACTTGTCTTCAAATAAGTCATCCATTGCCTTCCAATTGCTCTTTTGGATATGGATCCCTTACTGCAGGTTCCAATATTCTATTGCTTTACACTGTAGCTAGAAGTGAACATGAAGTAAGTGTTATAGGTTGTACTAATAAGTTCTAATGTGGTGCTGTAGGATAAGCACTGGACTGCTAACTGAAAGACCAGTGACCCTAATCCACCAGTCACTCATTTCCTTGAAAATCTATACAGGGCTACTAGAAGTTGGAACTAACTCAACAACACTTAACAGCAATAACAATAAGGTACGTCTATTCAAAGTCAGGAGTTCTCCTGTGGTGCTGTGGGTTAAGGCACTGAACTGCATGATTGGTTTGAACCATAAAGTTGGAGTTTCTAGCTGATCATCTAACTCATTGGAAACCCTATGGAGGGTCACTATGGGTGGGAACTGACTTGATGGCACTTAACAACAACAGCAGCAATTCAAAGTCAAGAAAGCTAACTAATAATGAAATGTCTAAAGCAAATATAGGTTGACCAAAATAACTTCAATTTTAGAACATGAATAGTTTCTCAAATTTAAAACTTGGTACTACTAGAAGATGGAGTCCTGGTGTGGCGCTGTGGGCTAATGCGTCAGACTGCAAAGTCATTTGGACTGCAACATCAGTGGTTCAAGCTCACCAGCTGCTCCTTGTAAACCCTATATAGGGATGCTATGGGTCGGAATCAACTCAATGACACTTAACAACAACAACTGCTGGAAGCTAGAAAATCAAGTTTCATTAACATTTTTTTTTTCACTGAGAAATTTACTGCCAAAACCAAGCCAATTGAAACAGGGATATAAAGTTTTCTTTAGTTTCAGAGTTAAAGACCAAGTTACCAAACTTTCATTGTATTATTATTGTTTCTAGCGAAGCCAGATAAATTTTCATAAATAAAATTTATATATAAATAAAATTTATATATCTAAAAAAGATATATAAAAAAGACTCTCCTTTTTTATATATCTCCAGTAGATTTTCCAGCTTACCATAAAATTAGCATTCTGTAATTTTTCCCTTCTCCAGCCACAAGTCCAAAATGATTCTTTATTTTAATCACTGTGAACATTTCATGCTCTCTTGGGGCACTACACCTGATCACATCATCACTTTATAACTTTCTTTATGATTTTTTTTTTTTTTTGCTTCTTTTCTCCTTTATTGACCAGGTATATGATTTTACTTTAAATTCTAGTTCCATTAAACAGTATACTAGCTAAAAATCTCAAATATAATGCTAGGCATATGGAAGGAAAGTCTGGTAAAGTGGAAAAGCACAAGGTTTCTATTTGTAATATAAAGGAACAAGTCTTAAAGTCTTGTAATTTCTCCCATTTTAGCTCTATAATACTAAAAGTACCATGGGCTGCCAGAAGAACAAACAAATCTGTGTTGGAAGAAGTACAACCAGAATGTTCATTTGAAGTCAGGAAGGCAAGACTTCGTCTCTCATACTTCTTGCATGTTATCAGGAGGGAACAGTCCCTGGATGAAGGACATCATGCTTAGTAAAAGGAATAATTAACAAAAAAGAGGAACACCCAATGAGAAGGTTTGACACAATGGCAGCAGCAAGCATAACAACAATAGTGAGGATACCATAGGACGGAGTAGTGTGTCACTCATTGTGCATATATGGTACTAGGTAGGAATAAGAACTGACTCAACGGCACCTAATAACAGCATCTATGATATCAGTCTTCAAGTTTCCATTTCTGTTTTCATATTCCAATTGCATTTCCAATTGTTCTAGATTCATAGCTTGTATATTCCATATGTTGTTGTTGTTAAGTGCCATCGAGTCGGTTCCGACCCATAGCGACCCTGTACAGGGTTTTCGAGGGTGTAAATCTTTACGGGAGTAGAAAGCCTCATCTTTCTCCCGTGGAGCGGCTGGTAGTTTCGGTATATTCCATATATCATTAATTAATGGATATCTATAGCCATTTGTTGTTATTTTCAACTCTGCTCACATTTCATATTAAAATTGTCTTTATTCAAATATGCTGCAAAAGATCTCTTTAAAGTGTTAAAATGTAAATATGTCACTTTGAGGACTTAGTTGTGCTGGACCCAATCATGGTATTTTAATTGGCTCATATTCATGAACAATACTGAAAAATTAATAAGGAAGATAAAAGAAGAATCAATGCATTTGAATCCTGGTATTGTTGTTGTTAGATGACCTCTAGTTAGCTCCAATTCATAGAGATCCAATGTATAAAAGAAGGAAACCCTACTTAGTCCTGTGCCAATCAATTGTTGTCATGTTTAAACCCATTGTGGCAGCCATTGGTTCAATTAATCTTATTGGGGTCAGAACCAACTTGATGGCACTTAACAACAATTTGTTTTTGAAAACCACATACTACTTTGAAATACTTCCAATTTCTTCAAATCATAAATGTATTTACTTCAAGATCTACGTGTACCAACCAATAGCCAAAACAGGCTGTGTGTGTTTGATTTTTGTAGTTTTTATTGTGTTGTTTATATTCATTTTGTCATTATGTTTGCCATTAAAAATTGATCTAATATTCTATGGAATCTGTGCTTCAAAATAATTTTTCTGTTATTAAGTGCTGTCTAGTCATTTCCAACGTGAGTCCTATAAAAGTATCCAAAAATGCTCAGCAAAATAGGAATGGAAAGAAATCCCTCAACATAATGAAGAGGATGCATACAGAGCCACTTTTGGTGTAATACTATAGGACCAGATCTAGATTTCAAACCACAAGGTCAGCAGTTCAAGCCCATCAGCAACTCCTTGGAAATCCTATATAGGATGTTTATGAGTTGGAACTAATTTAACAGCACCTAAACCCAACAACATACAAAACCAATGGCCAACAGCATTCTCAACATACAGAGATTGAAAACATTCCCCTTGGGAACTAGAAAAGATAACCTTTATCATTACTCATATTCAGTATTGTATCAGGAGGAGTCATATTCTAAGTAATAAGGCAAGAAAGGAACATTGAAGGCATCCAAATTGGCAAAGAAAAAAATAACATGTTATATGATACTATATATAGAAAATCCCCCCAAATTGAAAGAAAACTAATGGAATTAATAGAAGGATTCAGAAAAGTGACAGGGTACAACTTAAAAACATTAGTTGGATTCCTCTACACTAATGAAGAGAACTCTGAAAACAATACCATTTACAATATCCACCCAAGAGATGAAATACATAGAAATGAATCTAACTAGAAATGCAGAAGACATAAACAAAGGTAACTATAAAGTTCTACTATAAGTAACCAAAAGAGACCTAAATAAATTTAAGAATATACTATACACATGGATAAAATGACATCACATTCTGAAAATATCAATAACCGCAAAGCATTCTACAGATATAATGCAATCTTGAATCAAACTCTCATTCATCATACATTAAAGAGATGGACAACTAATCACCAATTTTATACAGAAAGGAAAGAGATTCCAGATTAGCAAAGGCCCTGCAGGTTAACGTGATGGACTGCAAGGTCGGTTTGAAGCATAAATCAGTGGTTCAAGCTTACCAACCACTCCTTGGAAATGGTATATAAGGTTGCTGTGAGTTGGAAGTGACTAGATGGCACTTAACAACAAGAACAACTAAAAAAGATCAAGCTGGATGGTTACATTTCCTGATGTTTCAACTACTAAACAGTCACAGTAGTCAAAACTGTCTGTTCCTTATACAATAAAGGACACATGGACCCATAAAACAGAATTGAGATCTCAGACATGAACTCGTCTGTCTATTGACAGTTGATCTTTAATAATGGACTGAAACCCATTAAAGGGACAGAGATAGTCTCTTAACAAATGGTGCTGACAAACTAGGTATCCATTTGCAGAAAATGAAACAGGGTCCATATCGCTCACTGAAAATAACTCAAGATATATCAAATAAGCAAATTGGTAAAACCCCAAACAATAAAGATACCAAATAAAAATAAGGAAAAATTAGGGGCACTAATGCATGGCATCAATAATTTATCAAAAATAGCTAAAAATTGCACAAAGAGAAGACAAAATAGATGACAAAAGTAAACATGTATGCACATCAAAGACATCTCTAAAAGAATAAAAGGAGAACCTATAGACTTGAAAAAAATAATTGGCAATGATATTGTGAACACGGGACACATCTCCACTATTTAAAGAAAACATGAGCACCTCAACACCAAAAAGACAATGCAGTTAAAAACTGGGCAAAGACCATGAGCAGACAGTTCACCAAAGAAGACATTTCAACAGCCAACAAACACATGAAGAAATGCCCTCGATCATTAGCCATTTTGTTATTGTTGTTAAGTTCCGTTGAGTCAGTTCAGACTCATAACAACCCTGTATGGGGTTTCTGAGGCATTGCTGGTGAATTTGAACTGCCGACTTTGCAGTTCAAACTAACCTTGCAGTCTAGTACATTATCCCACAGCACCAAACCTGAACAGATACAAACCCAAACAGCAATGAGATATATTGTCTCACCCCTGCATTTATGTTGTCATTGTTAAGTGCCGTCAAGTCAGTTCTGACTCATAATGACCCTGTATAGGGTTTCCAAGAACCGCCAATCTTGTGGTTCAAACCAACATTATGGTCCAGTGTTTTATCTCATGGCATCATACCAGGACTCCAAGTTAAAATTAAAAAAAAACAAAACAACAAAAAAAAAAAACATAAAAGAACAAATACTGAAGAGAGTGTAGCAAGAGTAGAACTCTCATACACTTCTGGTAGCATTGTAAAATGGTGGAACCACTCTAGAAAATGGTATGGCACTTCCTTTGAAAGTTAGAATTAAAAATACAATATTATCCTTCTGTAGGATATTACTAGGTATATATCCTACAGAAGTAAGACCCATGACATAAATAAATATATGCACAACTATGTTCAATGCAGCACTGTTTAAAATCATAAACAACCTAAGTGCCCAGTAACTGGTGAATATATAATCAAATTATGGTACATAAACACAATGGAATTCAGTACAAAAAAAGAACTACAAATCTGTGAATTATATCATAGCATTGATGAACCTGGAGAACATTATGTTGAGTAAACTTATTTAATCACAAAAGGATAAATATTGTATGAGACCATTATTATAGAAACTCAAGATAAGTTTTACTCACAGAAAGAAGCATTCTTTGAACTTTACCAGATGTGGGAGGGAGAAAGAGGGTTAATTGCTAATTAGAGGATATACTCTTATTAAGTTGGATGAAAGGGAAGGCAATGTACAATAAGAGATCAGCACAAAATGATGTGTACAAAGGAAGACACTGGAGGAACTCAAGATTTATAGATGACATAGGTAAATACCACAACATACACCATCCTGCAATAACAGTAATAACAGTAATCTACAAGTTGATACAAAGTTAGACATCCAAGCAGAACAGGCATGGGAAGCTAAATGGGAGTACATCCACAAATATATGATGGACTTCATAAAGTTTATTGTTGTTGTTGTTGTTAGGTGCCACCAAGTTGGTACCAACTCATAGCAACCCTATGCACAACAGAACAAAACACTGCCCAATCTTGAGCCAACCTCACTATTGTTGCCACGCTTGAGTCCATCGATGCTGCCACCTGGCCAATCCATCTTGTTGGGGGTCTTCCTCTTTTTCTCTGATCTTCCACCCTACCAAACATAATATCCTTTTCCAGTGACTGATCCTGCCTGACAATATGTCTGAAGTATG
>NW_006410379.1:2007-5833 GCF_000296735.1 Chrysochloris asiatica | reverse complement strand
TGATGATTTCTGCATTCCATTGGGTCACCACTCTTCATAAAGTTTAATAAGCTCTTAAGTCCATTTTTTTCCACAGACAGTTTGAAGCCTCCTTATATATTGGTTTGAAACAGGGTATTTCTACATATGTATTTATATATATATATTGTTGTTGTTAAGTGCTGTCGAGTTGGTCCTGACCCATACAAACCAGTATAGGGTTTCTGAGGAGCAGCTGGTGATCTTGAACCACTGACCTCGTGGTTCAAATGACTGCAGTCTAGCACATTAACTCACAATGCCACAACAGGTACCTACCAAATGTCCAATTGAGGGAAGGTTATTAGAAAATTTAGACCAAGGCACAGGCTAAGTTTTTACTTCTCTAGTTATTCTAAAGTCTGTCTTAATTTAAATAAATCTACATCAACTTAACTCTTTTTAGAATCACCTTCACTGACTATGCCTTAAATTAATGCCCTCTCTGGCACTGTACAATAAACACTTGCCTGGTAACCACAAGGTTGGTGGTTCAAACATATCAAAAGCTCCTTGTAAATTCTACAGCATCGTTATGAGTCAGAACTGACTCAGATGGCATTTAAAAATAACAACATTTTTATTATGTTACTATAAGAAACATCTTGATGACATTTACACATATTGTAACATTATCACTAACAATATTCAAAATTTCTTTGGAGAAAGTATATCTAGTATTGGTACCAGTAAAAATAGTGCTTCCTTACACTAAGAAACCACTGTCCTTTTTTAATTGTGCGACTAAAAATGACATTACTATTTAACTTCCCTTATGTGACCCCTTCAGAACCACATTATAAAAATTTAATTCTTACTATTACATTAATCACTGGAGTCAATATATTTGCTTGCTCTCTTTAATGTTAGTTATGATCTTTTATTTTTAATTAATTAAACATATTCTAAGTATGTTCTGCTGAAAGACATTTTGAAAAATGGGAAGAAGTCGATTAAATAAAATAAATGTATAAGTGATTAAATAATTGAATGACTTAGTAAATAAATGGCTATATATAAGTTATTAGTCTTTTAATTTAAGTCTAGCATTGAACTTGAGGCCTTTGTAATAAAGAAAAATTAGACATGTAGACTTCCTTAAAAAAATGCCTATGATTTTAGTAACTCAAAGTATCAACCAACAACCATCAGATTTATATTTTATTAACATCCCATTCTCCTCTACAATTAATTTCCTTTGAAATAATTTTATGTGAAGAGTATAAGTAACTCAAAATAACTCAACTATAAAGAATCTTCAGTGAGAAGAGGACACACTCACTGAAGCCCAAGAAGACTCTACCTGCTTAACGATAACAGTGGTACATGGAAACAATGAACATGGCAGTGACTGTTTTGTATAAAATTAGAATACATCTAGTAGATGAAACAGTAACTATAAAAAAAAAAAATCCACTGTCATTTAGTGGATTCCAAGCCACAGCGTTGCTATAGGGCAAACTAGAATGGTCCTAAGAGAGTTATTGAAGTTCTAAATCTTTATGGAAGCAAACTACTTCATCTTTCTACCCAAGTTCAAACTGCAGACCTTTTGTTAGCAGACCAATGCTTAACCACTGTGTCATCAGTGCTCCTTTATAATAACTATTTGTTGTTGGTGTTTAATGCCATCTCTTCAGTTCCAAATCATAGTGACCCTGTATAGGTTTTCAGAGATTGTAAATCTTTGCGGGAGTAGAAAGCCACATCTTTCTTCTACAGAGCTGCTGGTGGGCTCGAACTACTAATTTTGTAATTCACACTACAAAGCCATCATGGTCCTCAATAATAACCTTGTTTGTTGTTAAGCACCATTAAGTCTGTTCCAACTTATTGGGACCATGTATTAGGTTGCTAAGGAGCAGAAGGTGAGTTTAAACCATGGACCTTACGGTTCAAACAGACTTAAGGTCCAGTGCTTATTCTACTGCACCACACCACGACTACATAATAATTAAGATACCACACAATCAAGTTTTTAAGAGGGCCATATGTTTGATTAAGGAAAGTACAGTGGCTCTGTATGATAAGCAATGGATTGCAAAGTACAAGGTTGGCAGTTCAAACCCACCTGCTGCTCTGTGGGAGAAAGATGAGATTTTTGGCTTCTATACTGAGTACTAATTCAAGATGCTCAGCTATTCCAGGAGCCACCATCTTGGGAGAGAACATCTTGATTGTATCAGGATTGATACTGAAATTTAAAGTGACAGTTTCGACATAAAACCAAACGTCCACCACTTGTCTGTCTGTCTTGCTATGGTGACTTGAGTTGCTGTGATTCTGAGGGCTATGCCACTGGTATTTTAAATAGCCAGCAGGGTCACCCATGGTGGACAGGATTCAGATGAGCTTCCAGACAAAGACAGACTAGGAAGAAAGAGTGACGAACTACTTCCAAATAGCAGAGAAACACTGTCAGATACAGGGACAGAAAATGAGCCCCTCAGGTTCGAAGGCACTCAAAATGTGACTGGGGAAGAGATGCCTCCTCAAAGTAGAGTTGACCATGATGATGTGAATGGAATTAAGCTTGTGGTAGAAAAGCCCACAGAACCTTCATTTGCTGATGGGGCACACACAACTCAAAATGAAGAGAAACAACTGTAAACATCCATTGAAAATCAGAACATGGAATGTACAAAGTCTGAATCTGGGAAAATTGGAAGTTGTCAAAAATGAAATGTAATGCATAAACATTGATATCTTAAGCATTAGTGAGCAGAAATGGACTGGTATTGGCCATTTTGAATATTATACAGGGTCATTATGAATTGAAACTGACTCTGTGGCACTTAATAATATCAAAAAATGGATCTATTTATTCTCTTGGTGTGGTGTCACACTGGGCTTCAAACTTCAAGGTCAACAGTTCAGACGCACCAGTTACTCCTCAGATACCTTATATAGGGTCGCTATGAGTCATAACTGACTCAATGCACTGCACATCAACATTCTGTGGTAGTGCATTCAACCATGAGCCTGGACTTAAAACTATTTTCTGCTCAATAAAATATTTATATTTTTATGTGTAATTTTCCATAATACCTTGTTGTCCTCTTCATGACAGTGTGTGGTTTTGATAATTGAAGCAATTTCAAGCAGCACTAATGTACATGTATTAGTTTGAGTGCATGAGTAATTTTATTTGCTGATTGTAAAGACTTCTTAAGTGGCTGAAGGAAAGATTTTGATGGGCAGAGACAAGGATATATTAGGAAATTTACTTTAAAATTATATAGCTACTATGTTTTTTATATTTGAAGGTCAAATATTTTAAATATTTTTTCATAGAATATATGTGGAAATACCCAGAAAATAGAAATTTAATTTTGAGTTATAATAGTAATTGTTTAGGAATTGAAAGAGGAAAAATAACCCATAGTTCTAGAAATGTATATTCTCCTTAAAAAAACAACAACTCCTTACTCTAATATTACAGGGGGAAAATGCATTTGCTGTCTTCAAATGATATAATGCATTCCAGTCTAAGTAGTTGCTGTGTGCTGATTCAATTCCAACTCATAGTGACTCATAGAACTTCCTACGAGCTCTAGGTTGGTTTGAAGCACTGACCTTGTGTTTAGCAGTTTAGTGCTTATCCTACAGCACCACACCAGGGTTCTTTTAGTACTAGCTATTATAAAGAAAATGTCTTAAATATAAACATAGTTAAAATTTAATGTCCTTGGTGTTGGGTTGTTAAGTGCTTTTGAGTCAGTTTGACTCAGCTGGTGGGTTTGAATGTCGACCTTGTGATTAGCAATCCAGTGCTTATCTTACAGCGCCACATCAGGGCTCCATTCAA
>NW_006410379.1:0-1432 GCF_000296735.1 Chrysochloris asiatica | reverse complement strand
GACAATATGTCTGAAGTATGAGAGGCAAAGTTTGGCCATCGTGGCCTACAAAGAGCACTCTGATTGCACTTCATCCAACACAGATGTTGGTTCTTTTGGCAGTCCATGACACTTTCAATATTCTCCTCCAACACCATAACTCTAAAACATCAATTCTAATACGGTCTTCCTTATTCACTGTCTAGCATTTGCATGCCTATGAAGTTATTGAAAATACCATGGCTTTGGTCAGGCGCACCTTAGTCCTCAAGCTGACATCTTTGCTCTTCAACACTTTAAAAAGATCTTGTGCAGCAGATTTGCCTAATGCAATACATGGTGTGATTTATTGACTGCTGCTTCCATGAATATTGATGGTTGACCCCATAAGAATGAAGTCCTTGACAAATTCAATCTTTCCTCCATTGATAAGAATGTCGTTTGTTGGTCCACTGTTTGTTTTCTTTACATTGAGATGCAATCCATACCAAAGGCTGTGCTCTTTGATCTTCATCAGTAAATGTTTTAAGTCCTCTTCACTTTCAGCAAGCAAGGTTGTATCATCTGCATATTGCAGGTTGTTAATGAGTCTTCCTCCAATCCTGATGCTACGTTTTTCTTCATAGAACCCAGCTTGTCGTATTATTTGCTCAGCACACAGGTTGAAATAAGTATGCTGAAAGAATACAACCTTGCCACACACCTTTCTTAATTTTAAACCATTCAGTGTTCCCATGTTCTGTTTGAACAACTGCCTATTGGCCCATGAACAGATGCATAATGAGCACAATTAAGTTTTCCGGAATACTCATACTTTGCAATGCTGTCCATAGCTTGTCATGATCCACACAATCGAAAGACTTTGTGTAGTCAATAAAGCACAGGTAAACATCTTTCTCTTATTATCTGCTTTCATTCAAGATCCATCGGACATTAGCAATGATATCCCTCATTCCACATCCTCTTCTGAATCCAGCTTGAACTCTGGAAGTTCTCTGTCAATGTATGCTTGCAGTCATTTCTGTATTACCTTGAGTAAAACTTTACTGGCATGAAATATCAAAGAGATTGTCTGATGATTTCCGAATTCTGTTGAGTCACCTGTCTTTGGAATGGGAACAAATATGGATCTCTTCCAATCAGCCGGACAGATAGTTGTCTTCCAAATTTCTTGGCATAGATGAGTGAGTGCCTCCTGTGCCACCTCACTTTCTTCAAATATTTCAATTTTTATTCCATCAATTCCTGGTGACTTGTTCTTTACCAATTCATGAAATACACCTTGGAATTCTTCCTTCAGTATCATTGGCTCTTGATCATATGCTACCTCTTGAAATGGTTGAACATCAACAATTTCTTTTTGGTACAGTGACTCTGTGTATTCCTTCCATCTTCTCTTGATGCTTTCTGCATCATTCAATAATTTGCCTAGAGAATCTTTCAATAATGAAAG
>NW_006410378.1:13174-15250 GCF_000296735.1 Chrysochloris asiatica | reverse complement strand
AAAATTAGAGAAAAAAAAAATCATTTACGATAGTCACCCAAAAGATGAAATATTTAGGAATAAATCTAATCAGAAAAATAAAAGACCTATACAATGAAAACTGGAACACAATACAAAAGACCAAAAGAGACCTACAAAAAATGGAATACAACATTCTCATGGATAGGAAGACTTAATATTGTAAAAATGTCAATACTAACCCAGGTAATCTATAGATACAAGGCAACGCAATCCAGATTTCAAAATCATTCTTTAAAGAGATGAAAAAACTAATAAATAACTTTATATGGAAAGGAAAGAAACCTTGGGTAAAGAAAGCATTAATAAAATAGAAAAACAAAGTAGAAGGCTTCGCATTTCCCCATCTCAAAATCTGCTACACAGCCACAGTAGTTAAAACAGTCTGATGTTAGTACAATGAAAGGCTAATATATCAGTGGAACAGAATTGGGAATCCAGAACTAAATCCATCCACCTATGATAAGTTGAGGTATGGTGGTATAGAATAAGTACTGGACTGCTAACCAAAATGTCGGCTTTTCAAACCCACTAGCTGCTCCTCAGCAAACTTAAGCAGGGTCGCTATTGAGCCAAAATGGCTAAACAGCAAACAACAAGACATGGTCTGTTGATCTTCAACAAAGGGACAAAACACATTAAATAAGACAGAAATATTCACTTTAATGAGTGATGCTGCCAAAACTTGAAGTCCATTTGCCGAAGACTGAGATAAGTCTCATGCCTCACTGAAGTAAGTGTCATACCTTTAATCTTCATCTCAATGTGGATTAAAGATCTTAATGTGAAACCTAGAAATACAAAAATCATCAAAAAAACATAGGAACAAACCTAGGGGCACTGGTACATGGCATAAATTCACTATCAAATGTAACTGAGAACACACAAATAGTGCAATACAAAATTGATGACTGAGACATCCTAAATATTATACTTATGTACACTAAATATTGTACTTATGTACACCAAAAGAATTCAGCAAAAGAGTAGAAAGAGAACACAGAGACTGAAGACATTTTTGACAATGACATGTCAGACTGTCTACAGTTTATAGAACACTTCAACATTTCAACAAGAAGACAAATATTCCCAGTAAAAAATGGGCAGATGACATGAATAGATACTTCACCAAAGACATTCAGGCAGCCAACAAATGAACAAATGCTCAAGATCATTATTGTTGTTGTAAAGTGCCATCCAGTTGGTTTCAACTCATAGGGACCATGTGTATATTTTCCAATAAACTACTGGTACATTTGAACCACCAGTACTTATCCTATAGTGCCATACCAGGGCTGTCATCATCCATTGTTACTGTTGTTGTTGTTAAGTGGCTTTGAGTTGGTTAACCCACAACGCCACACCAGTACTTAGGTACTATCAAAGTCGGTTACCACATATAACAACCCTATGCACAGTAGAACGAAACACTTCCCATTCCTGCACTATCTCACAATAGTTGTTATGCTTGAGAGACATTGCTCCTGCCACCGTGTCAATCCACCCCATTACAGGTCGTATTTTTCTCTGACTCTCCACTTTGCCAAGGATGATGTCCTTCTCCAGGCACTTCCTGATAATATGCCCTAAGTATATGATACACAGCGTCTCACTATTCTGGTTTCTGAAGAGCACCCCAGTTGTACTGCTTCCAATACAGACCTGTTTGTTCTTCTGGAAGTCCATGATACTGTTTGTATTCTTCTCTAACAACATAGCTAAAATTCAAAAATTATTCTACAGTCTTCCGTATTTATTATACAAATTTTATATACATAAGAGGGTATGAAAAATATCAGGACTTGAGTCAAGTATGCTTTAATCCTCAGACTGATCTTTTTGCTCTTGAACACTTAAAAAATGTCTTAAGAAGCAGATTTGCCTGATGAAATACTTCATTTGATTTCAGATACCATGATTTTTAATTGTTGATCTAAGCAAAATGAAGTCTTTGACAATTTCAATCCTTTCTGTATTTATCATGATGTTACTTATTTGTCCAGTGGTGAGGATTTTTGTTTTATTTACATCTAGACTGTGGTCTTTGATCTTCATCAG
>NW_006410378.1:2306-11967 GCF_000296735.1 Chrysochloris asiatica | reverse complement strand
TCTGTTCTTGAGAGGATCTCTAAATTCAGGTGATATATGTTCAAGGTCATATATTGGTTCATGTGGACATGTTTTAATTTTATTTAGCATCAGCCTGAACTTGTTTATGAGAACTTGATGGCCTGTTCCACAGTCTGCCCCTAGCCTTGTTTTGGTGATGATACTGAGATTTTCTTCCTTCTCTTCCCACAGATGTAGTCAATTTGATTTCTGTGTATTTCATCTGGGAAGGCCCATGTGTATAGTCGTCTATTATGTTGTTTAGAAAAGGTATTTGCAATGAATAAGTCATAGGTCTTACAATATTTTATCCTGCATTCTCCATCATTGTTTCTATTACCAAGTCTGTATTTTCCAACTATTGATTCTTCCTCTTTGTTTCCAACCTTCAAATTCCAATCACAGTAATTAGCAATACACATTGATTGAATGTTTGATTAATTTCACACTGAAGAAGTTGGTAGAATGATTCAATTTCATCATCATTGGCTTTAGCAGTTGGTGCTTAAAGTTGCATAATAGTGTTAACACTTATTTTCCTTATTGTTGTTGTTGTTGTTAAGTGTCGTCAAGTTGATTCCAACCCATAGTAACCCTGTATAGGATTTCCAAGGAACAGCTGGTGAGTTTAAACCACCAACCTTGCAGTTCAAAAGGCTTTGCAGTCTGGTGTATTAACCAACAGTGCCACACCAGGGGTCCTTATAGGCATATGATATTATCCTATCACAGACAGCTTTGTACTTCAAGATAGATTTCAAAATGTTATTTATGATGATGAATGTGATGCCATTCTTCTTCAATTTGTTGTTGACTATATAATTGTCAAGTTACAAAATGGTGACTACCAACTCATTCAGCTAAGTAATGCCTAGGATACTGACCTTTATGCATTCCCTTTCATTATATTATAGGTTTTCCTTGTTTGTTGTCATAGTTAAGTTGCGTGAGGATCTCTCTCACAGTGACCCTGATAAGATTTCCAAGGTTTTAAACCATTGGGGGAGCAGAAAGCTTCTTCTTTCTGCTGTGGAGCAGCTGGCACCTTTGAGCCAGGCTCCTTGTGGTTCACAGTCTAGTGCTTATCATAGACATATGGATATAATCCTATTATAGACATAATTGTACTTTAAAAAAGATCTTGAAGTTTTCTTTTTGATGATGAATGTCTTTCCTCTTCAATTGTCATTCTCTGCATAATAAACCATATGATTGTCAGATACAAAATGGCCAATTACAAGTCCATTTCAGCTCAGGAATGTGTAGGATACCGATGTCTATGTGTTCCATTTCATTTTGACAACTTCCAATTGTCCTAGATTCATACTTTGTACATTCCATGTTTCAATTATTAATGGTTTCTTACAGATGTTTCTCTTCATTTTGAGTTGTTCCCTATTGGCAAATGAGAGTCCTGAAAGCTTTACTCCATTCACTTCATCATGGTCAACTAGAATTTTAGTAGGCAGGTCTTCCCTAGTAGTATTTTGAGTGCCTTCCAACCTTGGGGACTCATCTTCCTGTACTCTATCTGACAATATTCTGATGTTATTCATAATATTTTCAAGCACTATAGCTGACAGTATCAAACTGTTATTCATAAGGATTTTAGTGGCTACATTCAGAAGTAGTCCATCTCTTCTCTTAATCTCATAGCTTTGATCAAACTGGTCTACCATGGGTGATCCTGCTGCATCAGTAACATAGTTTTCTGAGTCCTGGTTTGGCACTGTGGGTTAATGCGCCAGACTGTAAAGCCATTTGAACTCCAAGGTCAGTGGTTCAAGCTCACCAGCTGCTCCTTGGAAACCCTATACAAGGTTGTTATGGGTCACAATTGACTCTATGACACTTAACAACAACAGCAGCATAGCTTTCAGCATCATTAGCCACTAATGATAAAAGTCAAAACAACATTGAGATTTTATCTTACTCCAGCATTGATAACAAATTCATAAAAACAGAAAACAGCAAGTGCTAGCAAGGGTGTGAAGAGACTATGACTATTTTACATTGCTGGTGATACTGTAAAACATTGCAACCAGTGTGGAAAATGGTATAGCATGTCTTCAAAATGTTGGAAATAGAGATACCATATGACCCAGCCATTCCTCTATTTTGTATATATCCTCAAGAAATTAGAGCCATGAATAGATAAATGAACACCTCTTCATTGCAATACTTTTATTAACAACAGCAAAAAGATAAACAGTATAATTGCCCATCAACAGAAGAATGATTAAACAAAATTTGGTAACACACACTATGGAATAATGCACAACATTGAAGAATAGTCACATGGATAGACATGGAAGACATGCTGAGTGAAATTAGTCAAGCATTAAAGACAAATACTGTCTGAATTCACTGTTGAAAAAAGTTAAAGGAAGGTTTTTCTTGCTTGAAGAAATTTTTATGGTAGCTAACGAGATGGATTGGCCAGGTGGCATCATTGATGGACTCAAGTGTGGCAGCGGTCGTGAGGTTGGCCCAGGATCGGACATTGTTTCGTTGTGCTGTGCATAGGGTTGCTATGAGTCGGTTCTGACTCGATGGCACCTGACAACAACAACAACAACCAGGATTGGAAAGGAAGGGAACATTATTTGCTACATACAGGGTAGACGCATGTTAACTTGGGTGATGGAGAAGGTAACATACAATAAGAGAGAGGTTGACATAGGAAGGATGAAGGTAGTTGAAGATATAGGTAGGAGTGAGGGTTAAAGTGAATGGAAGTAAATACTGCAAACTGATGCTACATGGAAGGGATTACAATAATTGTAATGACATAAAGTGTATTTTGGTCTTATGTACTTGTTTTACTTTTCTTTAGCCTTAGTTTGAACTTGCAAGTGAGTATTTGATGGTCTGTTCCACAGTCTGCTCCTGCCTTGTTTTGGCTGATGATATGGAGGTTTTCCACTATCTCTTTGCACAGATGTAGTCAGTTTGATTCCTGTGTATTCCATCTAGTGAGGTCCAAGTGGATAGTCATCTTTTATGTTATTTAAAATAGGTATTTACAATGGAGAAGTAGTTGGCCTTGCAAAATTCATACATGTGATCTCCAGCATAATTTCTTTCACCAAAGTCATTTTCCCACTACTAATCCCTCTTCTTTGTTTCCAACCTTTGCATTCTAATCACCAGTAATTATCAATATATCTCGGATGCATATTTGATAAATTTCAGATTGAATAACTTGGTAGAATTCTTCAATTTCATCATCACTGTCTTCAGTGGTTGGTGAGTCAATTTTTATACTTGTGGTCTTCCTTGGAGGCATATGAATATTGTCCTATCACAGACGGCATTGTACTTCAAGATGAATTTTGATTTTTTTTTGATGAGTAAGATGTCATGTTTGGTAAGGCAGAGGATCAGAGAAAAAGAGGAAGACTCCTAGCAAGATGGATTGGCAAAGTGGCAGCATCAATGGGCTCAAGTGTGGCTCAAGTAATGAGGTTGGCCCAGGATCAGGCAGTGTTTCATTCTGCTGAGCATAAGGTCACTACGAGTTGGTACCAACTCTATGGCACCTAACAACAACAACAATGTGACTCCATTCCTCCACAATTTGTCATTCCTGGCATAGTAAACCATGGTTGTCAGATTCAAGATGGCCAATAGCAGTCCACTTCAGCCCACTAATGGCTAGTATATCGATGTTTATGTGTTTCCCTCATACTACAGACATTTCACCCTTACTCTGTCTGGAGGTAGCAAAGAATTTGAGTTAGGTATCTTTTAAATTTAATTTTTGTTTCCATCCATCTCTTGAAGTTTCTATTACCAGAATAAAGTGATTGATATTTGACTTTGTGCTTTAATTTTCTGCTGATGACTTGTCATTCATGGATAAAATGAATTTGAATACAAAGTGAATCAGATAAGTCTTATAACATGGTTTTTCAAGTTCTTTGCTGATTGTACTTTACCAATCAGTGTGGAAAGAATATTTCTACTTTTCAAGAGATGGTTGTATATAAAGTTATGATGGCAGGATTCTATTGCATTAATTCATGCATCACAGATATTCATGTACAATTATTGTAAATTTAAAACAGCTTTAGTTACTATCTTCAGAATATTGGAATTCAGGTTCAGGTTAAAAATTCTTTTCAGAAGCCTTTACCACATATGTTCTGAGATTTTGGTATGAAAGTAATGAACAAGAGCTGTAAATTAAACCAGATGCCCATATAGCTTCTGTCTTCTTCCAAGTGGCTAATTCCTAGGCCCTTTTATCATTGAACAATAAAATAAAATATTCTGATTTAACATAGATGTTGTAGCTGAGTTTCTAAAATATTTTGAAGCAATACAAATTAAAAACATATCATACAAAGCTTATTGCTTTAAACAAACATAAAATAAATACTAAAAATGGAAGGACAGTCTGAAATTTTGATCCTTATATACTGCATTCTTATGTTTTGTCATATATTGTACTCTTATGTTAGTATCATTTTCTTAAGGTCTTAGAAGTTTCAAAGAAGTCCCCATTCTGGGGGGAAAATGCTAAAATAACCTTTATGAAGTGGTCTACATGCATTATTCTAAGTAAATTTTAGTTGAGGAACAGAGTCTGAATTTAGTATTAATAATGTGTTCTTTATTTTTAACCTTATGGCTTAAAGATTTGAGGGCAGGGGGGATGCAGAATAGGAAGTATATTCATGAATTCAAATGTATTTGAAATTAGAAAAATCAAGTCATAGAAAATGAAAAATACATTTTTTTTTTTTTACCAAAAATTGGTGCATTATTCTGTCAAAGCAATGGTATTTCTCTGATGGGTGATTTTCTTTAAAATAATACAAATCAAATTATATTTCATTTAAATAACTATTTTTATTACCCCCAAAATGCTATTATCTGAAAGAATACTATACGTAACCCTAAGAGGTGAAACATACAATTCTCTAGACCCAAATAAGCTTCAGGTGTTCAAATATCATAAGAGTAATTGTGTTGTCTTAGTAGAAGTAATGGACCCAAGTAAAACCAGACCTATATATGATTGTGGTTAAGGAGATACTTGTAAGAAATGTACTCAAGATGGAATATGGGAAGAATTGCTACGTTATTAACCAAAGCCATGGGGGGCAGCCTTAGCAGAAAAAATAGTATTTTTTCCAAAAACTTAAAGCATTTCTACCCTTAATTCTATATATTTGATAACAAATGTATGCCACATATGTGTTTTGTTTAACTATCTATGTGGTAATTTCCTACTAAGCAAGAGTTAATGATATAAACCTGGTTTTTAGACTTAGATAAGAGATAGTACATTTGAACAGGAGCTGTGCCAAGGAAAGAGGAATACAGTATGGTTATAATCTAACTTATTTCTCGTCCTCCTATTCATACTCAGAATACTATTCAAATGGGCAGCAGGGTGGTCAAAGTAGAGAAGTTTTGAAAGTGAGTCTGCTAAATATTGGTACAGTGAAAGAGGTACTGCAAATTTGCAGTCTGAAAGGGCTATGACTATATTGGCCACACTAGATTGGTCTGTATATTCTTATATTTAACAGTCAGTCTAAAGCTATGGAGCCTCCCAGAGATATCACTAAGGAAAGAGAGAGAAATTTGAGTATATATATATATATATATAAATTGTTCAATGAACCATTT
The DNA here is from genome assembly GCF_000296735.1 of Chrysochloris asiatica. Taxonomy (NCBI): domain Eukaryota; kingdom Metazoa; phylum Chordata; class Mammalia; order Afrosoricida; family Chrysochloridae; genus Chrysochloris; species Chrysochloris asiatica. The sequence goes on along the minus strand of NW_006410378.1, from coordinate 6,324 downwards.
ATTCTTTTCGTATTTCAAGGATCACAGACTGTGAATCAGAATTCTGAATTCTGAGCCCCCTGCTCTGTTACTCATGAGAAACATAAACTTGAAAATATGATTTAAACAAATATTGAGCTCCTTCTATATGTTAGGCTTTACAGAGGAGAGTCCACATGCTATATTATGTTATACTATTTCCCATAATAACTCCCTCATCTCTCATTGTTGGGTTCATTATACTAAGGAAAAAGTTCAATTAGTTGTCCAATGCCACATAGCTAAGATTCATACCAGATTTATTGGATGCCAAAATACTTGTTATTTCTGTTCTTTTCCACAGCCACTTTAAATTACATTCTCTGTCCTTTTAAATAGAAATCACTGTAAGAATGGGGGAAAATACATAAAATATGTCTAGCCCAAAATATATGCTCAGAAATACTTTGTTTACCACCGAACCCTATTCCCAGACCTATCATAATTTGTATCCAGTAAAATTTAGTTGCTGTGGATATCAAGGACATTCTCAGGAGGGAAAACAAACCAAAAAAGAAAAAGCATTCTACTTTTTTGGCATTCAAAACTCAAATCTGAGTGTCAAAAATCTTAGGAATTTTTTAATTTTTATTTTATCTTTAGTACTGGCCAATCAATTTTTCTCTAATTCTGTTGAATCACAGTTTAACAGCAGAGATAAAGTAAGATCCAAAAACCTAGGCTGGAGGGCAAATGACCCAAATTTCCAGCGATTTCTATCCTTTAGCTTTAAGCTCCACAGGCTTATTAGTGTAGCAGATAACCCCAAATTCTCCGTATTTCTTGCACACTTTAAAACACAATTTTCTTTCATGAATAAGTGAAATAAAAAAATAATAATAATAATGCTACAAACTGATGTAGGTTTGATAAGCAAATACATAAACAACATATAATAGCATATACATATAAAACATACAATATACAAAATAACTATCATTTAGTATCATTCTCATTTCAAAATGAAAGAACGTTAATTTTAAAAAGTAGAATGAGAACAATAAAGGACAGTCTCTTAAATAAATAAATTTAGCTCCATGAAAAATGCTGTTTATACTTTACACTTTGAACTTTTGTTTTTTGCATTTTTCAGAAGGCTTATGAAATATTTGATATTGATGGATGCAAGTTTTCAAACTGGCATTTGGGAATCATAGACTCAGAGGAATGCTAAGTCCACCTTGGAGTTCACCATGAGGTTAGCATTTCCAGTGACTGTGCTGTGCAGTCTGAGAGCTTTGATGAATAATGTCTTGACTAACCACACTGTGGTGAAAGAATTCAAGTGGACACCATGTTGTGGTTTGCTGTTTTACAACCCCCAGAGTTTTGTGTGTTCCAGATTGGCATTCTATAGTGCTGGCCCTCAAAGACCAGAACACTGTCCAATTTCAATGTTATTTATTTATGTAGTTCTGTTTCTGCCTCTTCTTGAGGTGTAGGCTAGAGTGGGCACTGATGCTGTTTGTATAACACTCTGTCCTTTGGGATCTGAGGGGATGAATCAACTGAAGAAAAACTGTATTCATTAATGTAACAAAGTTATTGTTTTCCAGAATTCTCCTCAACTGCCTATTCTCCTTTCTTTCATCTGTAGTCTCATGGATTTCTCAAGATTCTGAAACAGAGAAAACTCAAGAGCATCAATATATGATATATTATAGACTTCTGATATCATTCAGGACAATCAGCACACAATCGAGTAATCTGGCCTTAAAAGACACACCTTTTACAAGGCATATAGTAAGTTTGTAGTAGACACCACTACATGAATAGTCTCATCCTCCATCTTTTTTGATGAAGAAAATTCTTTCTCTTTATTTAGTTAAAGCAAGGGTATAGTTTTTGTTTTTCCATTTGGTTCAAAAAGAGCTTTAAAGGGAGGGATGTTAACTAAATATTTAAATATAGAATGATATCTCTTTTACCTTCCTGGATACTGAAAGACATTGTGCATGGTTAAAACAATACAGACTTTGAGACTAAGCCTTAATCCTACTTTGACACTTATAATTGATGAATCCCAAGGAAAATTAACCAATATATTTGTGTTTCCTCATTGTCAAGTGAAAATAGTGTACTGTACACAGGATGAAATAAGACAGTGTATATAAAATGCTTAGACCTTTTATGATTAACCCATATATCCAGTTGCCATAGAGTCAACTCTGATTAAGTATGACTCCATGTGTGTCAGAGTAGAACTGTGTTCAATGGCTGGTTTTTCAGAAGTAGATGACAAGTTGTTTATTTTGCGTCCTCTCTGGATTGCCTTAAACTCCCAACTTTTTGGTTAGCAGATGAACATATTAATAACCATTTATTCCATCTAGGAACTCAGTCGAAAACCTAAAACCAAAAACTCTTTACTGTTGAATCACTTCCGATTCACAGCAACCTTATAGAAGAAGTAGAACTGCCCTATAGTTTTACAAAGCTAGCATAGTGATTACGAATTCGGCTGTGAACTGCAAGGTCAGCAGTTTGAAACTACCAGTTGTTCCGTGGAAGAAAGATGAAGCTTTCTGCTCCCATAAAGATTTACAGCCTCGGAAACCCTGTACAGGGTCGCTATGAGTCGGAACCGACTCCACGGCATATAACAACAACAACAACAACAATAATATTTAAAGAAACGGACTGCTACATCTGTCTCCTACAGAGTTGCTGGTGAGTTCAAATCACCACAACCTTTCAGTTGGCAGCTGAGCACTTAACCACTGTGTCACCTAACCCATTGTTGTTGTTAGGTACTGTCGTGTCAGTTCCAACCCATGCACAACAGAAACTCTTTCTGGTTATGCACCATCTTCACAATTATTTTATGTTTGCTGCCACTGTGTCAGTTCATTTCATTGAGGGTCTTCTTCTTTTTTGCTGACACTCCACTCTACCGAGCATGATGTCCTTCTCCAGGGACTGGTCCCTCCTGACAACATATTGGTTGTTGTTTTTAATTGCCATTGAGTCAGTTCTGACTCATAGTGAACCTGTATAGTGTTTCTGAGGAGTGGCAAGTGAGTTTGAATTGTTGTCCTTGTAGTTCAAACTGACATTGTAGGCCAGTATGTATTTTACAGTGCCATGTCAGAACACATGACAACACATAATCAGTGCTTAATGAAAGACAGTTGGTGTTCCTGTTGCTTGTTCTAATACAACAAGTATAACTCCATCAAATGAGCACTTGTTAAGTGCCATCGAGTTGGTTCTGACTCATAGTGACCCTGTATAGGGTTTCCGAGGAGCAGCTGATGAGCTTGAACCACCGACCTTACAGTTCAAATGGCTTTGCAGTCTGGCACATTAACCCACAGTGCCACACCAGGATTAGGCAGTCATTATTTCAGGGACACATCAGTTTACGTAACTAAGCAATCTGGATAAAGCCCTTCAAGGAGCATGATGGGAGGTAAGGGGGCATGAAGCAGCAATGCTTATGAAGGAGGTAAAGCACATTTTTTGTAACATAAAATTAAATATGAGATTAATCCAGTATAGACACAAGATTTGCAACCCTCTAGATGAGGAGTCCTGGTGTGGCACTGTGGGCTAATGTGTCAGACTGCAAAGTCGTTTGAACTGCTACGTCAGTGGTTCAAGCTCACCAGATGATCCTTGGAAACCCTATGTAGTGTCGCTATGGGTCGGAATCAACTTGACGGCACTTAACAACAACAGATGAGGAAAACTAGTAGTTTATTTAAACCACCTCTTGTGCATTACCCTATTTGACAATATACTGAAAATACTTTGAAAACCAAGTTCATGTATATGAGGGTGAGTCATCAGGATTGGAGGAAGACTCATTAACAAACTGTGATATGCAGATGCTACAACCTTGCTTGCTGAAATTGAAGAGGACTTAAAACATTTATTGATGAAGATCAAAGATCTTTGGTACAGATTACATCTCAATGTAAAGAAAACAAAAATCCTCACCACTGGACCAATAAACAACATTCTTATCAACGGAGAAAAGATTGAAGTTATCAAGGAC
>NW_006410378.1:0-1154 GCF_000296735.1 Chrysochloris asiatica | reverse complement strand
TGGATTGGCCAAGTGGTAGCATCGATGGACTCAAGCAAGGCAACAGTAATGAGGTTAGCCCAAGATCAGGCAATGTTTCATTCTGCTGTGTATACGGTCGTTATGAGTCAGTACCGACTCGATGGCACCTAACAACAACAAAAAGTATTTCTATTTCCAACCTTGTGAGAAAGCACCATAGTGCTTTATCCAACCAAAGAGGTTGGATAATTTTGCAATCCCACTAGCAATGCAGGGGCATCCCAGTCTCCCACATACTCACCAGCATTTATTGTCCTCTATTTTTTTTATCTTTGCTGTTATTGCTAGTGTGAGATGATATCTCATTGTTGTTTTGATTTACATGTCTCTAATGTCTAGTGATCGTGAACATTTCTTTATATATTTGTTGGCTGCCCAAATGTATTCCTCAGTGAAGTGTCTGTTCATGCCCTGTGCCCAGTTTTTAATAGGGTTATTTGTCTTTTTCTTGTAAAGGTGTTGTAGTTTCCTATATATTTTAGAAATGAGTCCCTTGTCTGATGTGTCATTGCAAAAGATTTTTCCCCATTCTGTGGATTCCATTTTCACTCTTTTGGTGAACTCTTTTGATGCACATGCGTTTTTAATTTTTAATATGTCCCAATCAACTATTTTGGTTACTTTTGTTTGTGTAGTTTTCAAAATGATTGGTAGTCTGTGTATGCCCTGAATTAGAGCCATCACACTTGTCCCTATTTTTTCATTGATGGGCTTCATAATTCTGGGATTCACATTTAGGTCTGTAATCCATTTTGAGTTCGTTTTTGTATAAAGCATGAGGTAAAGGTCTTCTTTCAGTCTTTTGCATATCGCTTTCCAGTTCTGCCAGCACCATCTATTGAAAAGATTATCTCCTATCCGTGCAATATATTTAGGTAATTTGTTGAAAATCAGTTGGCTGTATATGGATGGGTTAATTTATGGATTCTCGATTTTGTTTCATTGATCAATGTATCTTTCATTGTACCAGTACCAAGCTGTTTTGACCACTGTAGCTGTGTAATAAATTTTGAAGGTGGGCAGTGAGAGGTCTCCAACCTATTCTTCTTCTTAAGCAGTGCTTTGCTTATCCTGGGTGTCTTTCTTTTTCATATAAAGTTTTCAATTGTTTTTTCCATCTCTTTGAAGAATGT
>NW_006410377.1:15432-16047 GCF_000296735.1 Chrysochloris asiatica | reverse complement strand
AGAATGAGCAGCTTGAGACACTGGGCTCAGGGAGGGAGAGGGGCTATGTGCTGGCAGCCAGGGGACAGGTATGTGGGGTGTACCCTTTGGTTGTATGATGATACATGGAGGGGATTGAAATCATTGCAATGAAACAAAATATGATAGAATGAATGTAAAGATAATGTTCTCCCATGTAAATTAACACATAATTCACAATAAAAACTAAAGAAAAAAGCAAAAAAACCCATAAAAGACGATTATACATATTGATATCACCAGATGGACTATTTAGGAGTCCAATTGAGCATATCTGTGGAACCTGACGGTGGAAACGCTCCATAACATCAGCCAAAACATTGACAGGAGGAGCAGACTGTGAAACAGACCATAATTTGCTCATATGGAAGTTCAGGCTGAAGCTGAAGAAAATTAAAACACATCCATGAGAGCCAAAATATGACCTTGAACATAATCCACCTAAATTAAAAGACAACTCAAGAATAGATTTGTTGCATTAAATAGAAATTGCTGATGACCAGAAGAGCTGTGGATGACATCAAGAATATTATACAGGGATAAAACAAAAGATCATAATTTAAAATACAGGAAAGAAAGAAAAGACAAAATAGATAC
>NW_006410377.1:14679-15332 GCF_000296735.1 Chrysochloris asiatica | reverse complement strand
AGAATGAGCAGCTTGAGACACTGGGCTCAGGGAGGGAGAGGGGCTATGTGCTGGCAGCCAGGGGACAGGTATGTGGGGTGTACCCTTTGGTTGTACGATGATACATGGAGGGGATTGAAATCATTGCAATGAAAAAAAATATGATAGAATGAATGTAAAGATAATGTTCTCCCATGTAAATTAACACATAATTCACAATAAAAACTAAAGAAAAAAGCAAAAAAAATATAAAAGACGATTATACATATTGATCTCACCAGATGGACTATTTAGGAGTCAAATTGAGCATATCTGTGGAACCTGACAGTGGAAACACTCCATAACATCAGCCAAAACATTGAAAGGAGGAGCAGACTGTGAAACAGACCATAATTTGCTCATATGGAAGTTCAGGCTGATGCTGAAGAAAATTAAAACACATCCATGAGAGCCAAAATATAACCTTGAACATAATCCACCTAAATTAAAAGACAACTCAAGAATAGATTTGTTGCATTACATAGAAATTGCTGATGACCAGAAGAGCTGTGGATGACATCAAGAATATTATACAGGGAGAAAACAAAAGATCATAATTTAAAATACAGGAAAGAAAGAAAAGACAAAATAGATACCAAACAAGACTCATAAACTTATTCTCTAGCATTGAGATG
>NW_006410377.1:11025-12774 GCF_000296735.1 Chrysochloris asiatica | reverse complement strand
TGGTGTGGTGCTATATGTTAATGTGCTGGTCTGCAAGGTCAGTTTCAAGTGCAAGGTCAGTGGTTCAAGGTGACCAGCAGCTCCTTGGAAATGCTAAACAGGGTCACTATGAGTCAGAACCAACTCAACAGCACTTTTAACAACAACCTAATTATTAATTATATTAAATTATATGTGAATAAAATTAAATAGAAATCAATAGTATCATAGAAAATTAATGACATACACACATACAAGCCCCGTTTTATCTTATTCACGTTTCTGGGCAGGAGAATACATGTATAGGGAATATAGCCAATAGTCTAAGCTTCCATTTCTCTTTCCTGGGGACTCCAGATTGAGAGCTTGGAGGGAAACAGTGGAGTCTTATTTTTCTCTCTGATCCTCAGGACATTTCAGGAAGGAAGGAAATCACAGTCAGAAAAATCTCAGTGTGTTGAAGCCATAAGGACTAGGCTTTTCTTCTGTGAACCAAAAAGGATAATAAATATTTAACAGATCCATTTTGTTTTGGTGACCTATGCTCTACCTAGCTTGTGTAGGCACTAGCGAAGCAGAAATGAATGAGTCTTTATTTTTAGCTCTGAACACTCCATCTGGGATGACTTTGGAAGAGAAATAATGGGCTGGCAGACAGGTTAGAATACTGTCTTCGTGACAGTTGTTGTTGTTGTTGTTGTTAAGTGTTGTCGATTCTGTTCCGATCCATAGCAACCCTGTACAGGGTTTCCAAGTCTGTAAATCTTTATGGGAACAGAAATCCTCAAGTTTCTCCCATGGAGCGGCTGGTAGTTTCAAACTGCTGACCTTAAGGTTTGCAGCCCGATTTGTAACCACTAGAATAGTCACTAGCAAGCAAGTACATCCAATGCACAACCACATCCTGTACCTTAGTGGAAGCTTGTGTATTGTTGTCATGTTCAACAAGTTTCAATGGAGCTTCCAAATATCAGTGAGTAAAACCCTAAGGTTAAAAATAATGTGATCCACAACATATCACAATGACCTATGAATGGAAACTGATTGCTCAGATTCAAACCAGGATTCATCCCTTTATATACCAAATTTGATTAAAATAATGTAATTGCCATGCCAATTCCTCACCTAAAAAATAGTAATTAACTCTCTACATATTTTGTGGGGCTGATTGTGTAGATGGAATGAAATAAAAGAAACAAATACTGATTCATAACACATAAATCAAAGCCTGCTATCAGGAAGCCCTCAATTGCAGTTATTGCCATTGTCATCATTTTTATCATCCTCACCTTCATGACCATTTAGGGGACATACCATCCTGAATGAGTCCTCTCTTGTGTAATATTGAAAGACAAGCAAGATAAGGCCTGGTTAATACTTGGATGGGAAAATGCCTTGGAATATCAGGTGATGTAGGTTTTTTTTGGAGTTCTGGTGTGGTGCTGGGGGATAATGCACTGAACTGCAAGGTCAGTGTGAACTGCAATGTCAGCCGTTCAAGCTCCACAGTCACTACTTGGAAGCCCTATACAGGGTCACTATGAGTTGGAACCAACTCAACCACACTTGATACAAAAGGGAACAGTTTGAATCCCAGAGGTGGTGCTGAAGGTTAATCCGTATACTGCTAACTGCAAGGTTGGTGGTTCAAACCCACCTTGAAAACCCTGTACAGGGCCGTTATGAATAGGAACTGACTCAATGGTACTTAACAAAAACAACAGATACTCATTTTCAGCTCTTGTGAGAACAATGCCTTTGGAAACTAGA
>NW_006410377.1:8470-9822 GCF_000296735.1 Chrysochloris asiatica | reverse complement strand
TAATAATTTGTATCTATACACATCTACTATCAGTCACTAAATAAAAGAATCACCACTCACCTGTCCTCTGTTGCTCTGTGGTTTTGTTAGGATTCTGGAATCTATTCCACCAGTATTTTAAACATCAGTATTTTAAATACCAGTAAGGTCACTTGTGAAATGAGGGATATCATTGCTGAAGTCTGATGGATCTTGGCTGAAAGCAGTGAATATCAGAAAGATGTTTACCTGTGCTTTATTGACTACACAAAGGCTCTTGATTGTGTGGAAAATGACAAGCTATGGACAACATTTCGAAGAATGAGTATTCTGGAACACTTAATTGTGCTAATGAGGAATCTGTACCTGGACCAAGTGGCAGTTGTTCGAACATAACATGGGATCACTGAATGGTTTAAATTTAAGAAAGGTGTGCAACAGGGTTGTATTTTTTCACTATACTTATTCAACAGGTATGCTGAGCAAACAATCTGAGAAGCTGGGTTATATGAAGAAAAACTTGGCATCAGGATTAGAGGAAGACTCATCAACAACTTGTGATATGCAGATGATACAACCTTGCTTGCTGAAAGTGAAGTAGACTTAAAATAATTACTGATGAAGATCAAAGAGAACAGCCTTTAATATGTATTACATTTTGATGTAAAAAAAAAAATTACACTTGAGTTGATAGAAAGGAATGTTGGGAAATATGATTACAGAAAACCTGTAAGCCAGTCTTCAGCCTATAATTGATTAGAATGCCTAAAAGTGGTTCTACAACTTGCCCAGTAAAATAGGCTTCTTGCAGAGCCTTTGCAGTGTATAGGACATTATGTGGAATTCTGAGCCCTGTCCAGAGCCTTCTGAGGTGGGACATTCCAACTAGAAAAGTCAAGCTGACCAGCCTGAAACAGCTAGAGCAATACAAGATATACCTTCTAAGAAATATAAGCAGAAAATATCCAAACCAAAAATTGCAATATGATTGCTTACTATAAGAACAAGCAAGTTGTTCACCAGGAAGCCATCAAGGCAACCAATCAAGTACCTTCAGGACAAACCCCCCTCTAAGACTGAAACTCAAAGGGAACACATGAGCAGGCATGCAAGCTTGCTGGCAACCACATTGGTCTACCAGTGAGTGGAAGAGGGGGAAAGGCAGCAATGAAGAAATGGGCTGAGTTCAACCATGTTCCATAAAATCTCATTGACCTAGACAAGAAAGAGAGAAGATGAAGGAATGGTTGGCCCAAAGTGTGGTGAAACCTGGGGACACCTGAGCCTATGGACAAAGCCATAGCTGACAGTGAAGCAGCCAGCTGATATGAAGTGAGGGGAGATGAACAAGAATGCCCAAACTTGCAGATAGT
>NW_006410377.1:5658-8370 GCF_000296735.1 Chrysochloris asiatica | reverse complement strand
AAGTACCTTCAGGACAAACCCCCCTCTAAGACTGAAACTCAAAGGGAACACATGAGCAGGCATGCAAGCTTGCTGGCAACCACATTGGTCTACCAGTGAGTGGAAGAGGGGGAAAGGCAGCAATGAAGAAATGGGCTGAGTTCAACCATGTTCCATAAAATCTCATTGACCTAGACAAGAAAGAGAGAAGATGAAGGAATGGTTGGCCCAAAGTGTGGTGAAACCTGGGGACACCTGAGCCTATGGACAAAGCCATAGCTGACAGTGAAGCAGCCAGCTGATATGAAGTGAGGGGAGATGAACAAGAATGCCCAAACTTGCAGATAGTACCCATTGGACCAAGACTTGATGGTTTGATAATCAGAATTCAACTAGAGAAAGAAATTTAAAAAGAAAAAAACAAATTTTTGGTAAAGAAAGGAGTGTAAATTGCTACAATTTGATGGACTTGACATATACTTATGGATGTATTAGCTCAAAATACCAACTGAGAGGAAAGGAGTCTTCACATCAAGTATCAATCCTATCCCTTCTATATACAGATTGATAGGGATGGGCAACTTAGACACTGGCTACCTAATATTGGGGGTGATGATGGGGACGATAAAGGCACAAAGTGACTGGATTACAAGTTTTCAAGAGGAAGTTACTTACTGAAAGTTTTCATCTTGTCTAGAAAGGTCTGGTGAAAAGAGATGGGATAAGATTCTTATGATTCAATAATGAATAATTGTTATCATGACTAGCTGTGACTGAGCCAACTGTAAAAGTAGAAGTATTGTATTAAAAATGGGGGAGAAAAAAAAAAAAGAACAAATTAGTCAGGACCCTTCAGGCATATTCTGTCACATCCTGCATAGGTGTAACTATAGGGGAAGTGCCCTAGGAAAGGGCTGTGACATATTACGTCTGCTTTACAATTGATGACATAATTTATTTGGGGTATATGTTTAAATCAGTATAATGTTTAAAGATGTTGCTATTAGAAAAGGCTATGTTAAACTTCAGCGTGGATTCTAATCTCATGTCAAAACTTCAAAATGAAGTTAAAACTCTGCTTTTCGGCTGCTCTGTTTACACATACCATGACGCTCAGATTTTAAAGTCTCATATAGTTCTTGAGCACATTAAAACTCTTGATCCATTTGTTTCTCTGCAGACATGGCCCCTTGTTTCCATAACTATAGGATACCAAGTGACCTATAAAATCTCAATACTCTTTAAGGTAAATGCTTTATAGGCTGCAATTTCTTTCTAAGAGTTATGGTTCCTAGATTTGGTTTCATGTAGAAGTTAACTCTTCCTTGGGCACTTTGTTATTTTGAAATCAAACTAAAAATAACAGAATTTCTCTTTTTCTTTTTCTTTCTTTCTTTCTTTCTTTCTTTCTTTCTTTCTTTCTTTCTTTCTTTCTTTCTTTCTTTCTTTCTTTCTTGTCTTTATAGAATGTACACTTTGCCTACAAGCAGAGTAAAACGTGAAGAAAAGGCTATATCTTGATTGTGTTATCTTCCAGAAAACCTCAGACTTAAGCAGTTTGAACATTTTACTTTATCTCTTTCGCCAAACATCAGTTGAGCACACTTTAACATAAATTGCAGGTTGCTGTTAGATTGAATAATCCAGTACTTTATTTATTATTCACTGAATCAACTTCTATTATGCTGAATAAATGACCAATTTGGTGAAGCTTGCTGGCTCTGTAGGATAAGCACTGGACTGCCAACATTGCCAACATCAAGGTTAGTGGACTTCACAAGCTTTGTCCTTGTTAACCCTCATTCTTTGCTATCTGTGTAATGACTCTCAAACACCATGGAAGCTCAGTGTCTTTATAGAGCGAACCAATTTTTCTGTTGTTTCAATCCATTATGCTTTTCATTTCCTTAGTTGCCATGACTGACAATTTCACATTTTTCTTCTGTCTCTTGCCTGAATGGTAGGATTTTACAGGGTGTGATTGCAACTTGGCTTAATGACCATAGTTTCTGTCTCTTTTTGGGTAATGTAGGGAGAGAAAGAATCCAGTGAACATAAAAGTGGGACCAAAAACCAAAACAACAACAGCAAAAAAATAAAATAAAAATAGATTTAGTACTACAGTCTATCACATGAAAGAAAAGAAGGAAAAAGAAAAGAAAACAAATCTGTAGCAAAATATGAATATAAATTTAATGTCCCTTTCTTGAGCAGCTTGGGCCATTCTGGGAGACTGTCATGTTTGAAACAGTTCCTGGTGTTTCCTCCCACTTATGTAATTCTTTACCCAGAAATCTTTGTTGAGCAGATCTCTGTGCATGTGTTGTAGAACTCTGCTGAGGTGGGGTGGGGTTGTCCACGGGCTCAAGCAGCCCCTCTAGTAACCAGAGTGTGGTGTGCAGACAGAGAGAGACCCAAGAAGAGAGAATGGAAAAAAAAAAAAAGAATGTCCACAACTATATCTCCAATGATGATCGGAAGTTTGCAATGAGAGGGCTTCTGACACTTTTCCTGCACCATCACTCCAGATGTCCACTCCAGGAGCTGATTAAAGGTCACTGATAAGAAATCATTGTTTCTTGCCTCTGAATATTAACTTTAAATTCTACAGGGAAATAAAGGTATTTGTGAAGTGCCTGCAATTGGAACATTAAGATACATGCTCAGTGAGGAAGGTACAGACCCCATTTAACAGTTTTCATTCTTGTCAAGATGTTGTTGTTGTTGTCAGGT
>NW_006410377.1:3332-3853 GCF_000296735.1 Chrysochloris asiatica | reverse complement strand
AGGGCATGTAGAGAGGGAGGAGCTGAAGACACTGGACTCATGGGAAGAGAGGGGCTGAGTGCTGGCGGCCAGGAGGGAGGCTTGCAGAGTGTGCCTTTTGGTTGTTTAAATTATTATATATACCCCCACCAAAAAAAAACAAGAAAAACAAATGGAATGGAAGTAAATACTTCTGAATGATGATACACAGAGGAGATTGTAATCATTGCAATGAAATAGTATAAAGCCAATGTTATCCCATGTAAACTGTCACTCAGTTCACAATCAAAACTTAAAAAAAAAAAAAAAAAGAAAGAATAGAAAAAGAAAGAAACATGCTCAGGAAAAACAGATGCATTGAAAATTGCAAGTTTCAGAGTCTCTTCTGATATCAATTTTGACCTTTACCTTCTTTCTTGTCTTCTTAATGACTCTTTGCTCTCTTCACATATGATGTTCTTGATGTCATCCCAAAACTCTTCTGGTCTTCAGTCTTTAGTGTTTAATGTATCAAATCTGTTCTTCAGATGATCTCTAAATTC
>NW_006410377.1:0-1073 GCF_000296735.1 Chrysochloris asiatica | reverse complement strand
TTTTAGTGGTTGGTCCGTAAATTTCAAAAACTAGTGGTATTAACTGGGTTTCCCTGTAGGTGCATGGATATTATCCTATCACAGACAGAGTTGTACCTCATGACTGATCTGGATATATTCTTTTGGACAATGAATGCAACACCTTTCCTCTTCAATTTGTTATTTCCAGCATAGTAAACCATGTGGTCAACAGATTCAAAATGGCCAATACCAGTCCATTTCAGCTCATTAATACCTTAAGATATTGATGTTTATGTGTTCCATTTCATTTTTGAAGACTTTCAATTTCCCCAGATTCATACTTTGTACATTCAATGTTCCGATTTTTAAAGGATGTTTACAGCTGTTTCTCAACATTTTGAGTTTTGCCACGTCAGCAAATGAAGGTCCCGTGGGCTTTTCTCCCACGGGCTTTACTCCATTCACGCCATCACAGTCAACTCTGCTTTGAGGAGATAGCTCTTCCCCAGCTGCATTTTGAGTGCCTAACAACCTGAGGGGCTCATTTTCTGGCACTATATCTGACAATGTTTCTCTGCTATTCATAAGTTTTTCTTTGATTAAACATTCGGAAGTAGTTAGTTACTCCGTCTTCCTAATCTGTATTCATCTGGAAGCTTATATAAAATGTGTTCACCATGGATGACACTGAATTTGTTTAAAATACCACTGACATAGCTTTCAGAATCACAGCAACTCACAAGCTACCACAATACGACAAACTGACAGAAGAGTGGTGACTTCATCTCTCTAGCTGTGATAAAATAACTCATCTGAGAGTGCTTTAGAGGAAGCAAACAAAAGTACTGATTAGAACTGTGTTTGTTCTTGTTGTTCAGTTCCATCAAGTTGACTGCGACTCATAGCAAGCCTATGCATAATAGGATGAAGCATGACACAGTCATGTTACATCCACACAATTATTGTTACACTTGAGCACATTGCTGCTGCTGCCACTGTAGACTCATAGATGGTCTTCTTTGCTCCATATGATAAGCACTGGACTGCAAATGACACGGCTAGTGGTTTGAACCCACCAGCTGCTCTGCAGGAGAAAGATGATGCTTTCTACT
>NW_006410376.1:0-15173 GCF_000296735.1 Chrysochloris asiatica | reverse complement strand
CTCCCCCCTCTAATTGCCACCCCTCTCACTCACTGTCCAGCTCCTTTGCCTTTCTCCCTCCATACAGGACCTTCCTCTGCAGAGCCCAGCTTGCCCCAAACGTTGTGGTACCCATCTCTTCATCTCCCTCCTCTGGTGTCCCCGCACTGGCGATGATATGAGCACAGGAGATCCTGGCGAAGGAACCCCCATCGGCCCCTTGCTCTTGCAGCTGGATCTTGACCATGGGGGATGGGGCCCCTACTCCACAGCCCTTATTCAGCACCCCCCCAGCCTTGAGGCTCTCATAGGCAGGGGGTTTCTTGAGCCCAGCTGCTGCAGCTGGGTAAGTCCAAAGGGGAGTCAGGGAGCCCGCAGTTGGGTCCGGAAGGCTGTGGGGAGGGGCGAGGCACCCTCGGTGGTGGAGGACCCCAGCTGTTGCCCCCACGGCCCCGCTATGGGGGCTGGACTTCCCTGGCACGGGAGGCCTCGAGCTGGTGCACAGCAGCCCATGGAGGACTGAGATCTCCTTCTCCGTCTTTGGTTCCCCAGCACCCAGGGGTGGGCCCACTGGCAGGACAGAGTGTGTGGTCACCTTGACTGCCGAGTACACCATGGTGTAAGACACAGCCTTGTCCTTGGGGGGGCCAGGGAGCAAGGCAGCCGGGGTGGAGGGGGCTGCCGGCACCCCCACCACCTTGGGGCAGATCATGCTGTGGGAGTTGGGGAGCTCCCGCTCACCCCGGGGCTGACCAGAGCCCTGGGGTGGCAGCGGTGTTGAGTGGCTCCGGGCCCTGCCCGATGGTCCCAGCAGCAGCAGGTTGGCAGCAGGAGGCAGAGGCGGTGGGGGAGGCGTCTCTCGCTCCCGTGCAGGCACTTGGGGAGCTAGGGTCGAGCCAGCTGGCTCCTTGGAGTGGCAGAGGACCGGAAGCCTTGATACCCCATCGCCAGGGGTTCGGGAAGCAGACTTGGCTTGGGGGAAGGCCAGGAGTGGAGGGCGGTGCTGAAGGAGGTTGGGGAAAGGCGGGGGGATTTCACAAGGGGTGGTCTTGGTGGGTGTCCCATCCCTATCCCTCCGGCTCGGAAGGGCTGAAGCTGGACGGCGGTGGGTGTGGGGTTGAAGGATATGAGGCTGGTGCGGGGGGGATGTTGCTGTCAGTACCAGGGCCCCATTGGCCCGGCCTTCCCCTGCCTCCTCGGGCAGTGGGTACTTCATTTCCTCATATATGGCTTCACTCTCTTCAGAGTCTGAGTCGGGACCAGCTGGAGGGGTTGGGCCTCCACCCCCAAGAGGGGGCCCAGTCCGACACCCTCCATTTCTTCCTCCTCCCCTGAAGACATCCCCCACCATCTCAATGTATACGGGCTCTTCTTCCTGGGCACCCACATCAAGGTCCCCAGCTACACGTGACCCCCGGCTGAGGCGCTGGAGGGGCAAGTTTCCCCCTCGAGACGAGGGGGCTGGGGAACAGGACTCATCGAAGGAGACAGAAAGCTGGGTGTTGGGACTTCGCCTGGGTTTCTGTGGAGGAACCTTCCGGCTGGATTCTCGACTTTCTGGGGTCGGCTTCTGTGAGCCTGGACAAGTTGGAAAAAAGAAAATAAAGGGGGGGGGGCGGGTTTCCTTAGTGAGGGACAGCAACCGGGGGACTCCTTCTGACCTCTGGACCTATCCGGAAGGACACAGCTACCTCTTCATTTTATCTCACCCCTTAACTTGTACGTTTGCAGGTTTGTTTTCACTCAATCAGCCCTCCATTCTTCTAAAAACTCCCCAGAATCTGTTAACTCCCACCTCAAATTGTCTCCCACCCTCATGGTCCTCCTCCAAGGCCACCCCTTTCCCAATCAATAATGGACTTCTCCGGGAACTTCCCCTGACCTTGAATAGTACATCTTAGGCCCACCCTCTGAGAGTAAAACCTTCCATTGCCTTGGTTCTTCCCTGAATGAACCCTCCCCTGGCAGGCCTCTTCTGGCCTAGAATGGATCCTCCCAGCTCCCAGCTCCACCTGAGGAGGGGTGAGGGGTACCGCACCTGTTTTCTTGCTGGAGGGCATCTCTGCCCCCGACCCTGCCATGCTGAGCTTGGTGCTGGGGTGTCTCCGTGGTTTCGCTGGGGGTCTTCGGGCACTGCTGTCCTCCATGAGACCCCCACCGCCATCTACAGGCCCACCCCCTCCACTGTCCATACTGCCCACAGAGTGGCAGGAAAGCGAACGTGGGGCCATGGCGCTGCGGCAGGGGTGGGGCGTGTGCTCCTGGGAGGCGGGCATCGTCATGAAACCCATCCTGAGGGAGCGGCGCAGCGAGGCGATGTCCCGCACTCGGACCCCAGGCCCTGAGCTGGTCCCAGGCCCCGCCGGGCCTGCAGGACCCACCTCCTTACTGGAGCTGGGGAGAGAAGATCCAAGATGAAAACTCCAACGTAAGAGGTGTGTTCCACCATATGCCTCCCAAGGAGGAGAGCAGGAGACTGGGGTGGGAACAATGGGAAGCTTGAAGGTCCAAAGCTTGAAGGGGGCTTTAGGCCGAACCCCTGGGCTTTACTAAAAGGCTAAGAAATCAAGGCAGATATAGAAGGCTGGGTAGGTCTGTATGCAGAGAGGAGTCCCTGGGTCTCATGCCAGGCATCTCCAGTATCTGCACATATACAGGTGTAGAAATGCAAGCCCACTAGCACCACCCTCTAGACAGATAGCCACAACTGCTGCCCCAGCTCTGATCCTCTGCCCACTCTCATACTGGCCTCTGGTCTCCCCTCATGGCTATCTGCTGTGGCAGAAGCCCCTATACACTACCCCTCCTCCACTCTCGGGGGTCTGTAACTCAGCTGCACCCCCATAACAGTCACCCCCACCCCGATCCTTTCATCCCTCTACCCGGTGCCACTTCCATACCCACCCCGCACAGTGTCCACACGGCCCGGCGAGCACTGTCCTCTCTCTGTCCCCCTTCCTGGCTCACCCCCATTCCCTTTCGCTGTCCCTGCACTGCTATGTGAATGAAGGAGGGGGCGGCTGGCAAGGAAGAAAGGAAAACTGCTGTGGGGTGGGCTCTCATTAAGGCCCTGTCTACTAGCCCTTCATTAGGGAGAGATCGCTGCAGTGATAGCTCTGATTAATCTAATTAACAACAAGAATTAAACTCCACAGTTGCAAGGAGGAAGAAGCAAGCAGCAGGGAGGTGGCTCTGACTCAGGCTCCAAGAGGAGCGCAGTCAATGGGAATGAAGAGGAGAAGGGACAGAGACAGGAGAGGTCAGACCCAGGGTCCGTGGAGGGCAGCTGGGAAGATGGGGGGGGGAGGGTTCCTCTGTCCTGACTCATCTGCACAGCCCAACCTGCAAGTCCCTCCACAAATAATCCTGACACTTGGTCCCTTATCTAGCACAGCCGAGGAGACTGGGAGGGGACCACATGGGCCTTTTCTGATGCTTCCTCCAAGCACTAAACTCCCTGGATCCTACGAGGGCAGCAGGGTCTGCCCCTTCCAAGGTCAGGCATCAGGAGACTTGGAAGTCAGCCCCAAATTGACAGAGAGAAGACCACAAGTCAGAGGTAAGTCAGGAAGGCAGGACTCCTGCCTCTGGGGGTAGGGAGAGAAGATAGGTGCCTCGGAGCCAAACACCTTCTAGAGCAGGACTGGGATGAGCCATGTGTCATTTCAACAACTCTGGGCTGAGCCAGGACTCCAAGACCAGGCAGACTCAGTGATGACAAGACGATGGAGAGCTAGGAAGGGGAGAGGCTGAGCTGGGACAAGCAGGGGGCAATCCTGGACCCGCAACCTCACCTCCTTTTGGCCTCCTCCTCCTTATGTTGCTTCCACTCCAGCTTGGTTTTTCGGTAGAGGAGGTTCATGTCGTGGGGCAGGAGGTGGGGGCTGGAGGACCCTGCTCAGTGCCACCAGGCCCGGGGGATGGCCCTCCCTGGGTCCCGGATCCACTTGGTAGGGGCAGGTAGAGAAAAGAAAGATATGAGGTGGGGGGCCAGGAATGAATGAGGAGACAGAAAAAGGTAGAGATAACTTGGGTCATCAAAAAGAAGAAAATAAGACACACAAAATCCAACCCAGCCTCCAAGACTCACAGACAGACAGACAAGCAGGCAGGCAGGCACAGGGTTACCCACCCTGATAAAGGTGTTCAGAGACACACATACTTCAGAAAGACCTGGTTGACACAGATTTTCATCCCAATACAGCACAGGCAGGCCGCATACGCGGAGAACAACCGCGCAGTGACACACACCATATTCTGACAAACAAACCTCGGGGAGTCACAGACTCAGATCTCCACACGGAGGACTGGCACAGGTAAACACTAACCTAGGAACAGACAGACACAAACACCCACAGACACACCCACAGACACACAGACATCCAGACACACACAGATCTGCTACACCGAACCGGACACATCTACAGACAAATTGTTGTGCCCACGGCCTATTTGCGTACACTGCACCCCACTAAAGAAGAGGGAGACAGACTCCCAGCCCCTCTTGGGCCCCAAGGTTTGGGAGGATGTGCTGAGGGGAGGGTGGGAATGCTGAAGGAAGGGTAGGGGGCATTTTAGTTGGGCATCTGAAATACCAACCACCCAGCCATTCAGTTCCATTCCCAGCAGTCCTCCTCCAGTCCTTTGGGGCCTGGGCCTCTCCGTCCACCCCTATTCCAGCTCCCTGGCCCCTCAGCAGTGGTCTCCACCACACTCTCTCACTGCTGGTTCAAATCACCTTCTTCCTCCTCCAAGATTTTGCAGGCTCCCGAATTTCCCTCTTCCGGTCCCGTCCCTCAATCCCACACCAGGGTCTCCAGGACCCTAAACTACCCCTGAGCTGCGGCCTCCATACCTGCTTTGGCCTCCCTTCCCCCAAAACACCCGCTCCTTTTCGTCTTCAGCCTCACTTCTCTCCCAGGAGCCCCTCCTCACTGCCGTCCTCCCCTTCCCCAGTTTATTCCAGACTTGGCCCGTTTCATCCCCCTCTCCATCCTAGGGCCCCAGGTTCCCAAGCACCCCTCCCCTTCTCCTTGTCTAGCTACCCCGGGTTTCTTCGCCTCGCGCCCTGCCAATCCTCCCTGCCCCTTGTCCCCCTACCCCACCTCCCCGCACCAAGCCTCCCCAATTTCTACATCACCGTACCTGGCCTGCCGGGCGCCGGCCCCCCCATGCCGGGCTCCGCCCGGAGCAGGAGGAGGGAGGAGGACAGACAGAGAAGAGACCAGGGGGAGCAGCGCCGGGCCCTGCCGCAGAGACAGCCCCGCCTCCGGGTCCGCCCCCAGACCCGCCCCCGGCCCCAAACCCACCCTTCCACGCCCTCCAAGGACGGAGCGGGAGCGGCTGTGCGGCTTTGCGCCGCGCCGTGAGGCTTGGGTGGGAACCTCGGGGGTCGTGGGGAGAGGTTCGGAGATCGGTCCTGGGGCGCTCAGGGTCAGGCGCTAGCTCGCCCCAGCCTCAGGAAGTCCGCTCCTCGCCCCCTGCCCAGCCAGGCCGCGCTTGCCGCTGGCTCCTAGGCCTTGATGGAGCGGCGCACGACGCGCAGCGGCGCCCCCCAGCGGTTGCTCGGAGGCCGCACCCACGCGCGTACCCTGTGCGCTCGGCGTCGGACCCGGGCCGAGGCTGCGGCTGTGGGGCCCGGGGTGCAGTGAGGCGGAGAGGCCGACAGGGAGGTAGCTTACCGACGGAGGGGCTCACCGAGTCGGAGCCGTTCATTCCGCACTTCTGCCCAGCAGGGGGCGTGCCCACTGGGTCGCGACGCCTCTTCCCTCTGGTCCCTAGGTGTGGGGGATTCCTAGGAGTTGGCTTGCTGGGTATTGGGTCTCCTGCTGCGGAAGCCTCCCGGGGGGCCTAGACCCTGCTTCCCCGCCTGGGCTCAGGCTCCCGCCCATCAGCGGTCCAAGTCAGCTGTCCCATAACCTTTGACCCTGCTGGGCACCGCCCGCTAAGTCCAGAGCGCACCAGTGTTGGCCCCTGATTGCGACCACCCCGGGCCATGGCTCGGGTGCGGGCGTGGCTGCTTGCTGAAGGTCGCTACTTCGGCCCCTCCCCTTCAATCATCTCTACTCCCTGAGAAATTCTTCCTCGGAAATCCCTTAGGCTTTTCTTAGGGTAAATTAACTGTTTTACCATTAACTGGATCTGTGACCTTGGGAGACAGCGCAACCTCTCTCAGAAGTCTTAGCGGCTACCTGCCTTAGTATGTAATTTGGGGTGGGGTGTTCATTAGAATAATGGCTGCAAAAAGGCTTCACACTTTAAGGGCTTTTGTAAATGCCCCCAGGAGAGATAACACATTAAAGTGTTATTGTTGTTAAGTGCCTTTCCGACTCAACCTCTGCTGTGTGAGGTTTCCGAGAGACTATACATGTTTTTGGGAGCCGAAAGACTCCTCTTTGTCCCGCACAGCGGATGGTGGGCTTTGCTCTCCAGTGCTCATCATACACAACCATCGTGCTCCCCTAAAATTGAATTGTTGTTAAGTGCCGTCAAGTCGGTTCTGACCCATAGCAATCCAGTATAAGGTCTCCAGGGAGCGGCGGGTGGGCTTGAACCACAGACCTTGCAATTCAAAGTGACCTTTGGGCCCAGCGCATGATTCTGCAATGCCACACCAGGACTACAAAGTTGTATTACTCATTTCCTATTTACACCTTGATGACTCATGTTGTTGTTGTTAAGGGCCATCCAGTCTATTCTGAGGACTCATGTTGTTCTTATGTGCCGTGGAGTTGGTTCTGACTCATAGCGACCCTGTACAGGGTTTCCAAGGCTGTAAATCTTTACGGGAGCAGAAAGCTTCATCTTTCTCCCGTGGAACAGCTGGTGGTTTCGAACTGTTGACCTTGTGGTTCACAGCCCGATTCATAACCACTATGCAACCAAGGACTCATAGTGACCCTATATAGGGTTTCCGAGAGCGATTGGTGGGTTTGAACCATCAACCTTGCTGTTAGCAGTCCAGTGCTGATCCTACAGCACCCACACCAGGACTTGATTTACATCCTCTTGTTAAGTGCAGTCGAGTTGGTTGCAACTCAGTGATCCTGTGCAGAGAATCTGAGACTAAATCACAGCAGCTGAAAGTGTCATCTTCCTACCAAGGAGGGGTTGGTGGACTTGAACTGTGGACCTTGTGGCTCATAGTCTAGTACTAACCCAGTGCCACTACGCTCCCTAGTGTGAATTAATTTATATTTAATCATTCAACAAATGTCCCAGCCACTATGGAAATGGAGCAGAGTCTGGGAGAAGCTGAGTGGCTGGGGGTGGGGGTGGGGGAGGGTGTGTAGCCCAGAGCCTGAGGGGAGAGTCCAAAGATAAACAGTGTCGGCAGGCATACGTGGAAGGCTGGAGCTGAGCAGACACCTGAGCTTTGGGTGTTGCTAGAAAGAAGAGCATTGGGGAGACAGAGGGGTGGGGACTTGGGGGTAGGTGGGAGACTGTTTTAGGGGCCCCATGACTGATGTATTTTAATTGCTGTGAGATAATGCACTAGACCAAAAGGTTGGTTTGAACCGCAAGGTTAGCAGTTCAAATTCACTAGCTGCTCCTCGGAAATCCTATACAAGACCTGTATGAGTTGGAACTGACTCAAAGGCACTTAACAACAATAATAAAGAATAAATATAAAAATGAGCATTGGATTTAATTTTTACCCAACCCTGGCGCTGTGGGTTAGCGCACCAGACTGCAAAGCTGCTTGAACTGCAAAGTCGGCGGTTCAAGCTCACCAGCTGCTCCTCAGAAACCCTATACAGGGTCGCTAGGAGTCGGAATCGACTCGATGGCATTTAACAACAACAACAAAGAGTAATTGCAGTCCTGGTATGGCACTATAGGATAAGGTCCATGATTCAAACCCGCCAGTTGTTCCTTGGAAACCCTATGCAGGGTTGCTATGAGTTAGAACCGAGTCATTGGCACTTAACAACAACAAAGAGTAGTTGGTGTCATGGTTTGGCACTGTAGGATAAGCACAAGATCAGCAGTTCAAGCCCACCAGTTGCTCCTTGGAAACCCTATGCAGGGTGGCTATGATTTGCAACCCACTGGAAGGCAACCTACCAGCAGCAACAACTAAAGCTGAGGGAACTGTGGTAACGTAGCGGTTACCAGTCAGGCTGCTAACCTCAAGCTAAGCAGTTCGAAACTACCAATTGTTCCACGGGAGAAAGATGAGACTTTCTGCCCCCGTAAAGATTTATAGCCTCGGAAACCCTATTCTGGGTCGATATGAGTTGGAACCAACTCCACAGCACACCACCAACCCATCAACCAAAGCTGAAGGAGGTGGGACATGGAAAAGAGAGGGATGGTGGGAAGCCTCCTGGACTGGGAATCTGAAAGCCCAGCGCTAGTCTAGGTAGTCACATACTAGTGTTGGGGTTTTGGGCAAATGACTCAACTCTGAGCCTCAATTTCCTGAGCTAAAACACTGGAGTTCAAAATTCACCCCATCTCCTCCCAGAGCTCCTTTGAAAATCCAATGAAGTAATTATGTGACGTGGACAAGTATGAGGAATTGTGGTTGAAATGTTCCCTTTGATGAACATGAACTAGAATTCATTTCCTTCTGAACCTGAGAGTGAATGCAGATGTAACCATTAGAAACTGCTTTTGTTAAAATTCAGAATGTTGATTGGGAGTGGTTAAAAACAAGAGAGAGAAAATGACAGTTGTGTGTGTGTGTTCTCTTTCACAATGGTCATTGGTAGGGGAAAGACACTGCCTTTCTATTTGTACTGCACACATGCAGGTAGGCTGTGCCCCAACTTCCAGGCAGCCATGAGACTGCTAGGAAGGAGAGCCACACCTGCAGCATCAATCATTCTAAAGGTGCTATAATCATCAGTAATCAAGTCAGATGCACCAGACACTCAGTGCTAGCAATGTGGACACCATTATTATTACTTATAGAAAGCAAACAATGGATACTCCAAGGGGAAATGCTTCCTGTTGTTGGGTACCTTCAATAGGCTCTGACTTGTAGCGACCCGACATACAATAGAACAACACGCTACTTGGTCATTTGTAATCCTCACAGTCATTCCTATGTTTAAGCCCATTGTTACAACCACTGTGTCAATCAATCTTCTTGGGGGTCTTCCTCTTCTTCATTGACCCTCTATTTTACCAAGCATGATGTCCTTCTTCAGGGACTGGTCTCTCCTGATAACATGTCCAAAGCCTAGCCATTCTCCCTTCTAAGGAACATTCTGGTTGTATGTCTTGTCTTCCAAGACAGATTTATTCATTCAATATTTTATTTATATGTTCAATATTCTTCACCAACACCATAATTCAAAGGCATCAGTTTTTTTTTTTTTTGGTCTTCCTTATTAATTGTCCAGCTTTCATATACATCTGGTGGTGGTGGTGATTGTATTGGTCAAGTTGGTTCCGACTCATAGCAACCCTGTATAGGATTTCCAGGGTTGTAAATCTTTACGGGAGCAGAAAGCCTTATCTTTCTCCCAAGGAGAGACTGGTAGATTAAAACTACTGACCTTGTCGTTAGCAGCCCAGCTGGTAATCCACTAAGCTACCAGAGCTCTTTCGTATACATCTGAGGCAATTGAAAATACGATGGCTTTGGTCAGGGGTAGCTTAGTCCTCAAAGTGACATCTTTGCTTTATAACACTTTGAAGAGATATTTGCAGCAGATTTGTCCAATGTTTGATTTCTTAACTGCTGCTTTCATGGACAACAAGCCCTGGTGGTCCAGTGGGTTAAGCATTTGACTGCTAACCACTAGGTCAACGGTTCAAGTCCTCCAGCTACTCAGTGAGAGAAAGATGAGGCTGTGTGCTCCTACAGAGAATCTCAAACCCTCGGAAACAGTTCTACTTGGTCCTACAGCATCACTGTGAGTCAGAATTGACCCACTCCCAGTAGTTGGTGGGTGGGCTTCCTTGACAACTTCTGTCTTTGCTCTGTTTATCATGATGTTGCTTATTAGCCCAGTTATGAGGATTTTGTTATGTTGAGGTACCATTCATATTGAAGGTTGTGGTCTTTGATTTTCGTTAATAAGTGCTTCAAGTCTTCTTCACTTTCAAGCAAGGAAGATTGTTGTTAAGTGCTGTTGAGTCAATTCTGACTCATAGAGACCCTATATAGGGTTTTCATGAAGCAGCTGATGGGTTTGAACTGCCAACCTTCTGGTTAGCAGTCCAGTGCTTATCCTACAATCCACATCAAGACTCCAAGCAAGGTTACATCATCTGCATATTGCAGGTTGCTAATGAGTCTTTCTCTGATCCTGATGAGGCATTCTTCCTTATATAGTCCAGCTTCTCAAGTGATTTGCTCAGCATACAGATTAAATAAATTTGGTGAAAAGATTTTGTTGTTGTTAAGTGCCATCAAGTCGGTACCGACCCATAGCGACCTTATGCACAGCAAAACGAACCACTGCCCGATCCTGGGCCAACCTCACTACTGTTGCCACGCTTGATGCTGCCACTTGGCAAATCCATCTCGTTGGGGGTCTTCCTCTTTTTCTCTGACCTTATCAAACATGATATCCTTCTCCAATGACTGGTCCCTCTCTCTTTAAATGAGCCTCCTCCTTGTCAATTTCAAAAGTATTATTTTCTTATCAGGACCACAAACTGACCAATCACATGCCACTCAATTTGCATAGTCCCAGCCAATCATACTGTGGGAGTTACAAGACCATAGCTAGAGAGGCCATATAAAAGTGATTCACTGCACCCAAGAGTGGTTGTTGTTGATAAATGCCATGGAGTTGGTTCCAACCCATATTGACCCTGTATGGGGTTTCTGAGGAGGGTAGGGAGGAGGCCATGCTTCTGAGTAGCCAGGGGTGCATGTGTGTGGGCAACTGTGCATATAAACATGTGTCCAGCAATGGGAGAGGCAGTGCAAACTATCACCTGCACTTGTGTGTCTGTGCATGTTTCAGGCAGAGAGAGCCTGGTGAAGGAGACACCTGACTATATACTGCCCCTGCTCTACCACGGACAGTCTTATGAGCCTTATTGTTGTTAAGTGTCACTGAATTAGTTCTGCCTCATAGTGACCCTGTATAGGGTTTTCATGGATTGGCTGGTAGGTTTGAAACTCTGACTTTGTAGTTAGCAGTCCAGTGTTTATCCTACAGTGCCACACTAGAACTGCTTTTGAACCTCCTGAGACTCAATTTCCACATCAAAAAAGTGAGATAGAGATGAACCAAGATTAGCTGTTAGTTGATTACTTTTAAAACTAAGATGATGATGAGAGTTCATACTACTTTTTGTGTGCTGAATTATGTCCCCTCATAATACATGTTGTGAACCCTAACCTCTGTGTGTATGGTGGAGGTGCAGTGGCTCTGGAGGATAGCATGGAAGTGTGAAACCCAAGATCAGCAGTTCCAGCCCACCAGCCACTTGATGGGGTGAGGATGAGGCTTTCAGCTCCTGTAGATTTGTTGTTATTTAGAGCCTTCAAGTTAGGTATACGATTCATAGCAACCCTGTATAGGGTTTCCGAGAAGCAGCTGGTGGGTTTGAACTGTCGACCTTACTGCTCAAAGCAACCTTGGAGTCCACTGCTGCAGATTTACAACCTTGGAAAACTTAAACAAAGTTGCTGTGAGTCTGAGCTAATAGACACTTAACAACATTGTTGTTAACTGCTGTCCTGTCGGTTCCCACTCACAGTGACCCTGTATAAGGCTTCCAAGGAGCAACTTGTGAATTTGAACCACCGACCATGCAGTTCAAACTGACTTTGTGGTCCAGTGTTTTTCCTACAGAGCCACCCCAGGATTCCAATGCCTGTGGTTATATTCCTATTTGGAATGGGTTATCTTTGTTATGTTAACGAGACAGGATTAGTGTAGGGTGTATCCTGAGTCAATCTCTTTTAGGATATAAGAGATTAAACAAGCAAGCAGAGATGGGATAAGACAGATACCAAAATACACTGAGACCTTCAAGGAACCAAGAAGCAAAAGCTGCAGAGACAAGGACCTTCCCCTAGAGCCAGTATCCGGAACTTGCTCATATGCAAGTTCAGGCTTGTTGCAGACCATGGAGACCCGGTCAGGAGTTCAAGGCCCTGTGGGCCCGAGTGTTGCAGACCATACAGGCCGCAGGCTCTGAGGAACAGACTCTAACCACCTGGCAGACATGGCAAACTGTTTTTCATCTTAGTGTTTAGTTATGTTTGTTATTAATTTCATACATTAGCCCTTAATATCCACAGATAACTGTAAAAACCTCCTAAAAGCCGAAACTGCAAATTTCCAAAAAGGCAAAGTCTTCCCTCAAATAATTCGTTCAAAGTAAATTGGGTGACTCCCCTGTCTCTGTTCTAAGAACAAAAGAACTGCCCTGCCTAAAGTGTTTCCAGGTGCAGCCCATTCACCTAGGCACCTTGCTTCTTCCTGCAAACCTGGCCCAGGCAGCCAACACAATGGAAATCCTCTCAATCCTCCTTTTCCTTCCCCTATTTGAGGCTAGGTGCTAAAAGGTATGTTAATTAAGCTTGAGAAACCAAGTTGCTGTCCTGAGATTCGAACCTGCGAAGCACGATGTGAAGGTGCCTGACTGTCTGGAGAATTATGTATGTTAGCTGTACCTTGTCTTAGTCCCGCCCAGCTTTGTGTAAAGTACCTCCCTTAAATAAAACAGAGGCGCAGACCGACCCAGGTGTGCATTACAGCGTGAAGGGCGTGTTATACGGCTGACTAGGCATGTGTGGCTGACCAGCTAGCAAGGGGAACGTATTGCCCGCATAGCTAAGATGTTTGCTATGCGGGATCTTACTGCCCTCATGGCGAATATGCTCACCACGCCGGATCTGCCGGACGCCAGTAATGCATCCACTCTGGTTTCGGGGTGTCTCTTTGTCTCTCTTGTTGTGTCTCTGTGTCTTCTCTTGTGCTATCCCTATCGCCGCCAGATATCCCCACCTCGTGAACCAAACATCTGTGTCGAGGCAGGTCCCTGGCACAAGCTGAAGCTGAAGGAAATTAAAATAGGTCCATAAGAGTCAAAGCATGATCTTAGAGATCATCTCAAGAACAGATTTGATGTATTAAACACTAATGGTCAAAACCCAGAAGAGTTGTGGGATGACAATTAAGCACATCATACTGGAAGAAGCAAAAGGTCGTTAAGAAGACAAGGGAGAAAGGAAAGACCAAAATGGATGTCAGATGAGACCCTGAAACTTGCTATTCATCATAGAGATGCTAAAGGAAATGGAAGAAATTAGGAGGTAAAAGAGATGTATAGAAAATGTCAAAGGGCAGCTCAAGAAGACAAAGTCAAATATGATAATGAAATGTGCAAAGATCTGGAGTCAGAAAACCAAAAGGGAAGAACATGCTCAGCATTTCTTAAACTGAAAGAATTGAGGAGAAAAGTCAAGCCTTGACTTGCAACACTGAAGGATTTTTTGGGCGAAATATTGAGGGATGCAGAAAGTATCAAAAGAAGATGAAAAGAATACAAGAGTCACTGTACCAAAAAATGGTCGATGTTCAACCAATTCAAGAGGAAGCATATGATCAAGAGTCAATGGTACTAAAGGAAGAAGTCCAAGGTGCACTGTAAGCATTGGCAAAGAACAAGGATCCGGAAATTGATGGAATACTAATTGAAATATTTCAGCAAACTGATGTAGCACCGGAGGCACTCACTCATCTATATCATAGAAATTTGGAAGATGGTTTCCTGGCCAATTGATTGGAAGTCATCCATATTTGTACCTATTCCAAAGAGAGGTGACCCAATGGAATGCAGAAATCATCAGACAATATCATTAATGTTGCATGCAAGTAAAATTTTGCTCAAGGTAATTAAAAAATGGCTGCAACAGTACCTTGACAGGGAGCTGCCAGAGCTTCAAGCCAGATGAGGATGTGGAACAAGGGTTATCATTGCTGATGTCAAGTGGATCTTGGCTGAAAGCAGAGAATACTAGATGTTTACCTATGCTTTACCTGACTATGCAAAGGATTTTGACTGTGTGGATCATGACAAAACTATGGACAACATTTTGGAGAATGAGTATACCAGAACACTTAATTGTGCTCATGAAGAACCTGTACAAAGACCAAGAGGCAGTAGTTCGAACCCAAGAATGATTTAAAATTGGGAAAGGTGTGTGCCAGGGTTGTATTCTTCTCTGTATTTATTCAATCTATATGCTGAGCAAATAATCTGAGAAGCTGGATTATATGAAGAAGAACATGGCATCAGGATTGGAGGAGGACTCATTGACAACCTGCAATATGCAGATGATACAACCTTGCTTGCTGAAAGCAAAAAGAACTTAAAATACTTACTGATGAAGATAATCAAAGACATAGCCTTCCAAGGATTGCACCTCAATGTAAAGAAAACAAAAATCCGCACTACTGGACCAATAAATAACTTCATGATAAATGGAGAAAAGATTGAAGTTGTCAAAGACTTCATTTTGCTTAGATCCACCATCAACACTCATGGAAGCAGCAGTCAAGAAATCAAACAACAAATTGCACTAGGCAAATCTCTGCTCAAGACCTCTTTAAACTGTTGAAGAGCAAAGATGTCAGTTTGAAGATTAAAGTGCGCCTGACTCAAGCCATGGTATTTTCAATAGCCTCATATTCATGTGAAAGTGGAACAGTGAATTAGAAAGAGCGTAGAAGAATTGATGCATTTGAGTGATGGTGTCAGAAAAGAATTTGAAAAGTGCCATGGGCTGGCAGAAGAACCAACAAATCTGTTTTAGAAGAAGTACAAGTAGAATGCTCTTTAGAAACCAAGGTGACCAGACTTGTCTCTCATACTTTCAGCTGTCCCTGGAGAAGGCCATCATGCTTGGTAATGTGGAGGGTCATCGAAAAAGAGGGAGACCACCCAACAAGATGGATGGACACAGTGATGGCTACAATGGGCTCAGGTATAGCAGCAATTTTGAGTATGGCGCTGGACTGGCCAGTGTTTCCTTCTATTGTACTTACGGTTGTTATGGACCCGAAAAGATTCCAAGGCACATAACAACAACAGCCTCTTAAACTGTGAGGGGAATCCTGGTGTGGCGCTGGAGCATTAACACTGGATGGGAAAGTTGGTTTGAACCGCTAATGTCTACGGTTCTAACCCACTCGCCCCTCTTTGGAAACCCTATGTTGTTGTTGTTACGTGCTGTGGCGTCGGTTCCGACTCATAGCGACCCTGTACAG
>NW_006410375.1:14019-15261 GCF_000296735.1 Chrysochloris asiatica | reverse complement strand
CTGGAGCAGCTGAGCGTCCCAGACTAGAAAGCAATAGATTTCTTGCTTCTGCCACAAATTCCCCCAGCTGTGAGCTTTCCAACCTTCTAAGTATTCCTTTATATGTGGTTCAAAGTTCTGGGAGCATCCCCTGAGCGTGCTTGGTCGGGTATTCTGTGTTGTTGTTGGTGGAGTTCTCTGCTATACATCTACCTGATCCGTCATCTTGTTTGTTCTCCTGTTTGTTTTTTTAATGTACACAAAACACACAGAAAATATATATTAATTTAAATGATCAAAGGACACATTTTGCAAGCCAGTCACCTGCCCACTGGCATACAGCCTTTCTCTTTCCATGGGTCTAGAATCCTCAACTGCTCTATCTCTCTATGCCATCTCCTCTGCTTCAGTCTCTGGTGTTGCTGCTTCTCTGATTAGGATCCCATGTCCTTCTCATATGCTCCCCTCTTGATCTTCCTAGGGTTGTCTGTAAGATCATCTGAAATTTGTGCACCATGGGTGACCCTACTTATATTTAAAATACCTATGGCACAGCTTCCAGAATTACAGCAACTCATAAGCCACCACAGTATGACAAACTGACAGACGAGTGTTGGTAACCTTTGTAGGTAACACTTCTTTTTGCCCTAGCTGCTTTTAGTATTCTTTCCTTATCTTTGATTTTAGAGTGTTTGTTTATGATATATCTTGGTAATTTTGAATGCTTACCTTCCTGTCTTTCAAGATGTTAGGGAAATGTTCTTCCAGCAGCTCTTCAACTATCACTTTTGCTGTTTTCTTTGATTCTTCCTGTTCTAGAACTCCAATCACCCATAGGTTTATTTCTATTCATGTTGTACCACATGAATCTTAGTCTTGCTTCAGATTTTTTCATTCTTTTTTTTTTTTTTTCTTATTCTTCAATCTTAGAAGTATTGAGAAATTTTTCCTCAATCTTGTTGACTGTGTCTTCCATCCCTTCAATTCTGTTCCTATGCTCTTTCAATGAATTGTCCATTTTTGATGTTTTGGTATTGATCATCTGGACCTCTTTTTTCAGGATTTGTATTGTCTTCAATGCTATATCTATTTTATTTGATTGTTTCTGTAGTGCTTTTGTGACTTATTCCTTATTTTTCTCGACCTTTCTGTGGAACATTTGGATGTACCTCAATATCACTCTCCTGAATTCCTTATTGGGCAGTTCCAAAGCCTGTACTCCTTAAAATACAAGTTCTAGCTCACTTGTTTGAGCTACTTTGT
>NW_006410375.1:11896-13509 GCF_000296735.1 Chrysochloris asiatica | reverse complement strand
TTATGGACTCTTGCCTTCCAAGCCTCCTGAAAATTTTCAAGATGTTCCTGTTGTGCCTGGTGTAACTCAAGGTTTTGTTTTTGGTCTTTTTCTCCTTTTTTTGTTTCCCCCCCTTCCTCTAACATGCAGGTATTTCTCCTAGTGAGGATCAGCCCAGGTCTGGCCTGCTTTGGAAGCCACTCATGTTGCACTCATAAGTCAACAGCTCTTCCTGTTCACTCCTCTCCCTTCTTCAATTCTGCACCTAGTGATTCTTGTTGTGCAGATCCTTCTATGTGTGTAGCACAACCTTCCCTGGGGGGTGACTCTTACTCATCTGTCACTCTGTTCCTTAGAGTGGAGATGGGTAGACAGAGTAAAAGAAAAAAGAAAAAAAAAAAAAAGGAATGCTTACACCTTTATCTCTGCCAATCTGTCAAACATCTCCAGTGGGCATGCTTTTTGACCCTTGATCTGCTCACTTCCATTCAAAATGGAAAAATTACTTTTGATATACAGTCTCCTATTTTGGGTTAAATGTAGATACATTTTTTTAAATGTAAGCAATTTTCCATGTGTACATTTTACTTGTGTACATTTAGGACAGTAGGATTTTTCCTGTGTATAATTGCTGCTGGTTAATGCGCTGGACTACAAGGTCAGTTTGAACCACAAAGTTGGCAGTTCAAGCTCACCAGCCACTCCTTGGAAACCCTATACAGGGTCACTATGAGTCAGAACCAACTTGAAGACAATTAACAATTATTTTCATTATATATCGGGTTTTTCATGTAAACATATATGTCATAGAAATGCATATCTCATTTATTTTTCATATAAACATATATACACACATTATGTACACAGACATATCTGTTGTTAGGTACCATTGAGTCAGTTCTGACTCATAGACACCCTATGCAAAACAGAGCAGAATGCTGCCTAAGCTTGCAACATCCTCACAGCTGTTACGTTTGCACTCATTGTTGCTACCACTTTGTCAGTCCATCACACTGGGGTCTATTTTCAGTGACCGTCTAATTTTTTGAGCATGATGTTATTCTCCAGGGATTGGTCACTCCTGACAACATATCCAAAGTACAAGAGAAAAAGTATTTTTCTGGCTTTACTTCCAACACAGATATGTGTATTGTTCTGGCAGTACATGGTTCTTATAATATTCTTGTCCAACACCGTAATTCAATTGCATCAATTCTTCTATAGTATTGTTCCATTGAAACCCATTTAAATGCTGATATTTAAAATACCAGTGGCATAGCTTAAAGCATCACAGCAACATAAAGTCACCACAAACTGACAGAAGAGTGGTTGTTGTTGTTATTATTGTTAAGTGTTGTCGAGTTGGTTCAGACTCATAGTGACACTATGGGGTTTCTGAGGACTGGCTGGTGAGCTTGAACCACTGACCTTACGGTTCAAACCAACCTTGCAATCCAGCGCATTAACCCACAGCTCCACACAGGACAGGACTCTCTCTCTCTCTTTCTCTCTGGGGGAACTGAAGAAAAAATTCAAGCCTCAACTTTTGTTATTGAAAGATTCTCTGGGCAAATTATTGAATGATGCAGAATTCATCAAGAAAAGATGGAAGGAATACACAGAGTCATTGTACC
>NW_006410375.1:3018-10335 GCF_000296735.1 Chrysochloris asiatica | reverse complement strand
ATATACATACATACATACACACACACATCTCTCTTTCACGATATGTATATACAGAGTCCTGGTGTGGCGTTTAGGCTAATGCGTCATACTGCAAAGTTGTTTGAACTGCAAGGTTGGTGGCTCAAGCACCCCAGTTGCTCCTTGGAAACCGTATACAGGGTTGCTATGGGTCAGAATTGACTTGATGGCACTTAACAACAACAGTATATATATATATACAGAGAGAGAGAGAGAGAGAGAGAGAGATGTGTCTGTGTGTGTATATATGTAAAATGTTGTTTTTAGTGTCCAGGTAAAGTCTTAATTCCCTACTCCTTTAGTGACTCACTTCTGAAAAACAGAATGTGGCGGAAGTGATGTAATGTGACTTTCAAATTCAGATCATGAAAGACTTTACCACTTCAGCCTTGCCTTCTTTAGACATTCTCTTCTGGGTTAAGGTAGCTGCCATGTCATGAGGATATTCAAACTACCTCTAGAGAAACCTCAGTGGGGAAAAACAAACCTACTGCCACAATCAGCATCCATGTACCAGTCAAGTGAATGAGTCACCTTGGAAGTAGATCTTTCAGCCACAGTCAAGTAGTCAGATGACAGCAGTGTCAACCTATATCTCAACTGCAACTAAACCTTAGCCTGAACCACCCAGATAAACCACTTCTGAATTAATGACATATAGACATTTTGTAAAGTAAAATATCTTTATTGGTTATTTTTTTTTTTTTAAGTCACTATGTTTGGACTGCTGGTATAGCACTGTAGGATCAGCATGGGACTGTGAACCACAAAGTCAGCCATTCAAACCCACAAGCTGCTCCTCAGAAAACCTATACAGGGTCATTATGAGTTGAAACCAACTCAACAACACTTAATTGCAACAACAAGTTAGTGATAATTCATTATGCATCAATAGTTAACCAATACTCAAAGCTAGGCCACTATTCTTCCTACTGTATCAAGCTGTAGCTCATTACTTTTGAGGATGAGAGAAAGGCCATGGATATATAATCTGCATTACTGATAATGTTTTTGGAGGCATTCCACCATAAAGTGGCAATGTAATCTTCATAGATAATAGATGCTATCCTTAAGTGAGGCTTATCTTGGCAAGTCATGTATTTGCTCCTAGGCAGTTTTATATATCCCTGTAGAAGAGGCACCAAATGAAAAGCTCACTGATAAATTACTGCAAGATAGACATTATCTTACAAAGAACATGCTATCACCTACAGCAGCTATTCCACTGCTCTCTAAATACACCAATGGATAGATAGGTAGATGGATGGATAAGGGAGGAAGGGAGGGATGAAAGGAAGGAATGAGGTTGTATGAACATTCAGAAAGAGTCACTAGGGAAAAATACACAAAAATAAATGATTGAATGCCATGCCCCAGAAAGGTAGGTATATGGCTCATTATTTTCGATTTTTCCAAATCAAACTATTGCAGTGTGGTTGTTCTTCTCTAGTTTATAAATAGATTCTTCTTTTCTCCCTCCTCTCTCCAGGTTTTTTTCATTTAAATATATCAACAGTTTTCTGGTGAAGGAAAGAAAAGGTACGAACATCTTAATTAACAATTTACTGAGTCTCAATATTGTAATTTTAGAAGTTTTCTATTTAATGTCATCAATCCATTGATTATAATACATCTAGAGGGTACCTTAGAGAATTTGAAGTTTGGAAAGAAAAATAAAGATAGATGTAATGTGCTTTGATTTATAGCTTCTCTTCTCAAAAAGGAACAAGTTTTCATGTATCCCAGCACTGGGTCCAGTGTGAAGGGGAGCTGGGGGACCACACAGAATTTGTCACTCAGACAGATACAGAGATATTGCTTTACATAAAGTTGTGAGGGTAAGTCAAAAAGTATTACTACTAAAC
Organism: Chrysochloris asiatica; assembly: GCF_000296735.1. Taxonomy (NCBI): domain Eukaryota; kingdom Metazoa; phylum Chordata; class Mammalia; order Afrosoricida; family Chrysochloridae; genus Chrysochloris; species Chrysochloris asiatica. Next base: position 8,452 of record NW_006410375.1, on the reverse strand, counting down.
CAATGTCCTGCCATGTTAAACTATCACTCAATTCAAATTAAAAACATTTTTTAAAGTATTGTTACTAAGGTTCAAGTTAGTAAATGCATGAATTTATTACAAACAAAACATATTTAAATGTGTCTCTGCAAATAGTGAAGAGCTGCAGACAAGTTCTCTCAGTAATACACTTGTCTTAGTCCCCTTAGACTGTAAAGTGTCATTCTGAGCCAGAACTGATAGATGACTCTTAACAACAACAGTCTTCTCGTAGTATTTTACTTTTTTGTTGGTTTGATAAAAACTACTCAAAAAACCAGAAACATTTCTCCTTTTTCAAATAGTTTTAAAGAGTTTAGCACTATTTCAACTTCAAACACCAACTCTGCGGTGCTGAAGAGCAGATATTATTTCAATTTTATTCTTGGGTGGTAGAAGTACCTTCCAAGAATGAACAGGCAAACAGGATGTACTGAGCTTATGCATTCTTGTGATGAACATATCCGCAAAGACCCCAATTTCATGAATTCGCTCCATTCTGACACAGTTGAAGTTAATATTTTTCTTGCAGATTTGTTTGCTTTTTAATCAAAGCACAGCAAACAGCAAATGACAATGATAATTTTCTTTGGAATCGCCATATTTTTTTAAAGCAACTATTGGCTGTGATTAAGTGAAGACAAAACTACATGCTGTGATAGTTGAAATACTTCTGGAATTTATTAACTTCAGCATACATGCTAAGGCCAAATGAGCTTCTTTAATTTCCATAATGAAATTGTTTTTGTAAAGTTAAAAATACTGTAATGAGGCCAAAACGGTGTGCTTTTGGGGGCTCCCATGGTGAAACAAATGAGATTTTAGCTTTTCTAATTGGGCATACTGCAAACTGGCTTGATGCTGTCCTCCACACAGGATGTTTGTTACCCTAACAAAAAAGCGGTTTACAGCTGACAGCATAATGCTATATGGCTTTTGAAAAGCCAAGCTATCAGGAGAAAGACTGCTGCTCTCTGGCTGGGACCACCCAAAGGGAAAGATCAAGTAGAGAATGGAGCTCCTCTTCCCTGATTAAGAAGTTATTCGTAAGGTAATTTGTTTACAGCTATCAAAGGAAAGCTTTGGAAGCAACTGGGGAGAATTCCCAGAATCCTCTGAAAGAATTTTATTTGATTAAGCAATGAATATGGATATTTTCTTTCCTTTTTTTTTTTTAATTTTTTGTCCCCTCATGAATTAAATCTCATTACCTGTCAACACATGTCTTTGGAGTCTTACTGTTCCTGTAGAAAACAAAAGTTAGGCCCATTTTGTTAAGGGTGATATTGCCAAACTCTGCTGGTGAGCTGCCACAGTCTATACCATGATAACAGCTTATAACCCTGTTTGAGCTCAGGAACATTTTGATGTAATATTGTTTTCATTTATTTTTAACCATTATTTTTAACTACAAATGGAAATAAAATAGAGGGCTATGGTCAAGTTAATTTTTTGCCACCAGAATTATGTCAGGAACTGAGTTTACCTAGTCTGCAAAGAGTCTTTTATTTTGGGTGTAAATATTCAACAAGTCCCCTAAATATGAATAAATTTACTGTAAAGTTCAACACTACTCAGTTACTTTTACTAGATGCTAGATAAGTGAACAATTGGTATATTATTAAAATATATGAAACAAAAATTAATAGCTATTTGCCAAATGATTTCAAATCTCCTAAACCCAATTATTCAAAGGTATAAATATTTAAACGATAGTGTAAGCAGCTATAGTAGGCTATAATTATACATCACAGTTGTAAAATGTGCATTTCCAATAGCCTTGTTCCAAAATGCTTTTTATGTATTGTTCTAGAGGAGAACACTGTAAATCATCGCTGGAATTAGATGAAATGGATTTTATTATTGTAAAACTTTCTCCCCTCAATGGTACTGATAGTTTCTGTTGTTGTTGTTGTTGTTAAGTGCCATAGAGTCGGGTCCGACCCATAGTGACCCTGTACAGGGTTTCCGAGGGTGTAAATCTTTACGGGAGTAGAAAGCCTCATCTTTCTCCCACGGAGCGGCTGGTAGTTTCGAACCGCTGACCTTAAGGTTCGCAGCCCGATTCGTAACCACTACGCTAAGTTGGTTCTGACTCATAGTCACTCTGTATAGGGATTCTCAGGATCAGCTAGTGAGTTTGAACTGCTGACCTTGCAGTTCAAATTGACGTTGTGTCCAGTGCTTATCCTACAGCACCACATGAGGACTGCTACTTTACATTAATCTGATTGTTGTTTTTAATTTGTTCAAAACATAAAATAGGTTCACTTTAATAAAACAAAAGGATGTTACTTGTCTCACTTTTCATTGGGCTTACGTTCCATTTCTACTTTTTTTTTTTAAATAAGCTTTCAAATATAAGTCTTTCCAAGGAATCTAACCTATATCTGGTGTGGTCATGTATATTCAACAAATCATACCCCTTGTTTCATTGCATACATACATCTGCAAGTCTTCTTCCTGGTGGCCATTTCTTAGTCCTTCTCTTCCCATGAATCTAGAGTCCTCAGTTGCTCCCTCTCTCCATGCCCCCATCACTGCCTCCATCTCTAGTATTGTTGCTTCTATAAATAAGGTCCTGCATTCCACTTGTGCTCTTCTCCCTTGATGGTCCTAGGGTCCTTTTTTTCTGGACTGTAAGATTAACTCCTCCCCCAATCTTATTACAAAACTTCTACCTTTACAACTGTGACAGTCGAAATTAGTCATGATAACAATTGTTGTTGTTGTTAAGTGCCATCGAGTCGGTTCGACCCATAGCGACCCTGTACAGGGTTTCCGAGGGTGTAAATCCTTACGGGAGTAGAAAGCCTCATCTTTCTCCCACGGAGCGGCTGGTAGTTTCGAACCGCTGACCTTAAGGTTCGCAGCCTGATTCGTAACCACTACGCTACCAGAGCTCCTTCATGATAACAATTACTCACTATTAAATCATAAGACTCTTATCCCCATCTCTTTTAACCTGACCCATCTAGACAAGATGAAAACTATTCAATAGGGACTCTTCCCCCACCCACACACACACTATTAAATGAAACTCATCCCTTGAAACCTTATAACCAGTTGCTTCATGCCTTTAAAGCCCCCTCGTTTTAGGTAGCCAACATCTGAGTGGCCCATTCCTATCTCCCCTGTGTACAGAGGGGATAGAATTGATACTTGATGTGAAGACTCCTTCCTCTTTGCTGGTATTTAGATAGATTACTTAATTTGATGAACATGACCTATACTCTATGAATATAGGTCATGTTTATCAAATTGAAGCAATTTGCCCTCATTTCCTTTAGCAAAAATTGTTTTGTTCTATTTTTTTCATCTTCTTCTAGTCAAGTTCTGATTATCAAGTCATTGAGACTAAGGTCAAATGGGTACTATCAGCAATTTTGGGTGTTCTTGTGTGCCGCCTCTTATTCCAAATCAGCTGGATGCTTCACTCTCAGCTCTTACTCTCTGTGGCTATTTCCTTGTCCATAGGCTCAGGTCTTCCCAGGTCTCGCCACACTTTGGATCAACCATCACTTGCTCTTCTCTCACTCATCTCCAAGTCAAAGGAAGTTTATGGAATGTGGTTGAACTCAGCCCTTTTCTTCAATGCTGCCTTTCTCTCTCTTGCACTCACCAGTAAACCAATGTGGTCATCAGCAAGCTTACATGCCTGCTCACGTGTTCCCTTTGAGTTTCAATCTTAAAGAGAGTTTCATACTTAAACTCTTTCCTCCTCAGTTTCTTCATCTTGAAAATGGATATAAATAATGTTTTTTTAAAAATGGCTGTATCACTGTATCAAATGTGATCATTACCTGGGCATAATGTCTCTTCTCTATATTGTTGCTGTTGTTAAATGTCAGTGAGTCAGTTGTGACCCATAGTAACCCTCTATACTGTTTCCAAGGAACAGCTGGTAAGCTTGAACCACCAACATTGTAGTTTAAAGCGACTTTGCAGTCCAGCGCATTAACCCACAGCACCATACCAGGACTATTTCTCTATATTATAAGCCATCAATTAAATTACATGATAAGGATCTAGTAATGAGGAAAACAACATTGATACTAAGTATTCATGCACCACAAAACAAAATACTTGGATATAACTGGTATGATCTTCTTTACACCAGGAAACCAAACTTTAAAATGACCAGAAGTGGGCATTCATATAAATGTAGAATATAGTTTGATATTATATTGTCTCATAAACAACACAGTTTTAGGTAGGAGGTATGTAAAATGAGTTAATGTTAAAGATAGAAGGGAAGCATTAAGGAGAAGACAACAGTTCTTATTGTTGCTCTAAGGTGCCATCAAGTTGATACAGATTCATAGGGACCCTATGAAAAACAGAACAAAAGACTGTCTAATCTTGAGCCAACCTTGCAATTCTTGTGGTTTGAGTCCATTGCTGCTGCCATTGTGTCAATCCATCTCACTGGGGGTCTTCCTCTTTTTCTCACTTTAGCAAACATAATACCCTAATCCATGGACAGGTCCCTCCTGATAACATGTCCAAAGTATGCAAGACAAAATATGGCCATCCAGGCTTCCAAAGGAACATTCTGGCTGTACTTCTTCCAACACAGATTGGTTTGTTCTTTTAGCAGTACACGATACTGTTAATATTCTCCTTCAACACCAAAACTCAAATGCCTCAATTCTTCTATGGTCATCATTATTCACTGTCCAAGTTTCACATGCATACCAGGTTATTGAAAATATCATGATAGGACCAGCACACCTTAGTCCTCAAAATTATATCATTGTTATTCAACATTTTAAAGGTCTTGTGCAGCAGATTTGCCAAATGTAATACATCCTTGGATTTCTTGACTGATGCTTCCATTGATTGTTGATCTGAGAAAAATGAAGTCTTAGACAACAGCAATCTTTTTTCCACTGATATGGATTGGTTTATTGGTCCAGCGGTGATTTTTGTTTCCTTTACATTGAGATGCAACCCATACCAAAGGCTATCATCTTTGACAGTCACCACTAAGTATTTTAAGTCCTCTTCATTGTCAGTTATCATCTGCATATCACAGGTTGTTTGTGAGTCTTCCTCCAATCCTGATGCAATGTTTTTCTTCATCTAATCCAGCTTCTCAAATTATTTGCTTAATATACAGAATTAATATATATGGTGAAAGAATAAAAACCTGGCACACACATTTCGTAATTTTAAACCATTTGATGTTCCCTTGTTCTGTTTGAACAACTATCTCTTGGTCTATTAATTGTGGTTCCTTGTGAGCACAATTAAGTGTTCCAGAATACTCATAATTTGCAGTGTTGTCCATAACTTTTCATGATCCGCACAATCAAAAGCTTTTGAAAAGTCAATAAAGCACAGGTGAACATTTTTCTGGTATTCTCTGCTTTCAGCCAAGATCCATCTAATGTCAGAAATGATATCCTTCATT
>NW_006410375.1:0-1088 GCF_000296735.1 Chrysochloris asiatica | reverse complement strand
AAACTTTAAGGCAAAAACCAGCATAATAGATAAAGATGGACATTATCTCATGACTAAAGGGACAATTGATCAAGATGACATAACCATAATAAATATCTATGCTATCAATGAAAGAGTTCCAAAATATATAAAGTAAACTCTAATAGATTTGAAGAAAGAAATAGACAAATCTACAATAATGGTGGGTGATTTTAATTCACCACTTTCAAAAATGGATACAACAACCATAAGGAAATTTGACAAAGACACAGAGAAACTAAACAACACAATCAGCCAACTGAACCACATATATGTGTACAAAGCATTCAACACAACAACAGAACAATACACATTCTTTCCCAGTGTACATGGAACACTCTCCAGAATAGACCATGTGTTAGACAACAAAACAAACCTCCATAAATTTATAAATATAAAATACTATAAAGCATCTTCTGAGACCACAGTGCTATCAAATTAGAAATCAATAATAAGAAAAACAACAAAATAAAGTCAAATACATGGAAACTGAATAACACCCTGCTGAAAAGTGACTGAGTAGTAGAAGAAATAAAATGTGAACTCACAAAGTTTCTATAAACAAATGAGAACGAAAACATAATATACCAAAATCTTTGGGACACAGTGAAAGCGGTGCTAAGAGGACAAGTTATTGCAATAAATGCACATATTGAAAAAGAAGAAAGAACCAAAATGAACACATTAACACAGCATCTACAACAATTAGAAACAGTCCAACAGAGGGAATCTATAGCTGCCAAAAGAAAAGAAATAATAAAGATTAGAGCAGAAATAAATGAGATGGGAAACTGCAAAACTATAGAAAGAATCAATAGGACAAGAAGCTGGTTTTTTGAAAGGATTAACAAAATTGACAGACCATTGGCAAACCAAACAAAAGAAAAGAGGGAGAAGACACAAATAACACACATTAGAAACTGCATGGGTGATGTCACAGCAGAACCAAAGGAAATCAAAAGGATAATAAGAGAATACTATGAAAAGTTGTACTCCAACAAATTTGAAACTTAGTAGAGATGGACACAATTTTGGAAAAACACAACCTACCTAAACTTACACACAGTGAA
>NW_006410374.1:10183-15391 GCF_000296735.1 Chrysochloris asiatica | reverse complement strand
GTAAAATTTGAAATTAGAAAGTGAGAGAATTCCAACTTTGTTCTTTTTTTAAAAGCAGTGCTTTGCTTATCCTGGGTCTCTTTCCTTTCCATAAAAACTTAGTGATTGTTTTTTCCAACTCTAAAGAATGTTGTTGGAATCTGGATTGGTATTGTGTTATATGTGTATATTGCTTTAGATATTATTGACATTTTCACCACGTTTAAGTCTTCCTATCCAGGAGCATGGTATATTCTTCCATTTTTGTAAATCTCTTTTGTTTGTTTTTTTATAGTAGTGTTTTGTAGTTTTCTTTGTATAGGTCCTTTGTTTCTCTGGATAAACTTATTCCTAAATATTTCATCCTTTGAGCAGCTATTGTAAATTGTATTGCTTTCCAAATTTCTTTCTCAGTGCTGTCATTATTAGTATAGAGGAATCCAACTGAGTTTTGCATGTTGATCTTATACCCTGCCACTTTGCTGAATCTACCAATGAGTTCTAGTAGTTTTTTGGATTTTCTATGTATAGGATCATATCGTCTGCAAATAGAGAGAGTTTTATTGCCTCTTTGCCAATTTGGATGCCTTTAATATAACTATCTTGCCCTATAGCTCTGGCTAAGACTTCCAACACATTATTAAATAGGAGTGGTGATTAAGGGAATCCTAGTCTGGTTCCTGTTCACAAAGGGAAGGCTTTCAGTTTCTCTCCAATGACAGTGATATTGACTGTTGGTTTTGCATATATGTTCTTAATTATGTTGAGGAATTTCCCTTTAGTTTTTATCAGGAATGGATGTTGAATTTTTTCAAATGCCTTTTCTGCATCAGTCAATATGATCATTTGGTTCTTTTCCTTTTTTAAAAAATTTTTGTGGAGTATTACATTAATTGTTTTTCTAATGTTGAACTATCTTTGTATCCCTGATTTGAATCCCACTTGGTCATTATGTTTTTTTGTTTTTTTTTTGATGTGTTGTTGAATTCTGTTGGCTAGGATTTTGTTGAGAATTTTTGCATCTTTGTTCATGATGGATATTGGTTTACAATTTACTTTCTTAGTGATGTCCTTCTCTGGTTTTGGTATGAGGGTTATGCTTGCCTTGCAAAATTTATTAGGAAGTTAGTTTCCCATCCTCTATCTATATTTTGGAATAGTTTGTGTAGAATTGGTGACAGCTCCTCCCTGAATGTTTGGTAAAACTCACCAGTGAAGCCACCTGGACCTGGACTTTTTTTGATTGGGAATTTTATGATGATCTGATAAATTTCTTCTTTTGGTATTGGTTTATTCAATTTTTCTACTTTACTCTGTGTAAGTTTAGATAAGGTGTGCTTTTCAAAAAATGACCCATCTCCTTTAGATTTTCAAAGTTTTTGGAGTACAAATCTTCTTTTATTATCCTTTTTATTTCTCTTCGTTCTATTGTGGCATCATTCAGGCTGTTTCTTGTGTGTGTTATTTGTGTCTTTTTTCACTTTTCATTTGCTAGGTTTACCAATTAGTTGTCAGTTTTATTAATCCTTTAAAAAAAAAAACCCAGCTCTTTTTCTGTTGGTTCTTTCTATAGCTTTTCCATATTCTAACTCGTTTATTTCTGTCTAATCTTTTTATTTCTTTTCTTCTGTTGACTATAAGTTTACTTTGCTGGTCTATTTCTAGTTGTTGGAGATGTTGTGTTAATATGTTGATTTTGGTTCTTCCTTCTTTTTGGATGTGTGCATTTATTGCAATAAATTGTCCTTAGCACTGCTTTTGCATGTCCCAAAGATTTTGGTATGTTGTGTTTTCATTCTCACTTGTTCCTAGGAACTTTATGAATTCCCATTTTATTTCTTCTATTACCCAGTAGCTTTTAAGCTTTTAAGTGTGTTCAAGCAGGCTGTTTTTTTGGCAGTCCATGATACTTTCAATGTCCTCCTCCAACATAACTCAAATACACCATTCTTCTATGGTCTTCCTTATTCACTGTACAACTCTTGCATGCATATGAGGTTGTTGAAAATACCATGCTTGCACCAAGCACACCTTAGTTCCCAAATTGACAACTTTGCTCTTCAACACTTTAAAGAGGTCTTGTGCAGCAGATTTGCCGAATGCAATACATAGTCTGATTTCTTGATTGCTGCGTCCATGAGTGTTGATGATTGATCCAAACAAAATGAAGTCATTAAAAACTTTAATCTTTTCTCCATTTTTATGGATGTTATTTATTGGTCCAGTAGTGAAGATTTTTGTTTTCTTTACACTGAGGTGCAACCCATACAGAAGGCTGTATTAGGTCTGCAAAATCATTGGTCTGGCCCTGGCAAGGCAACTGCAGGCAGGACTTGAAATTTAATAAATCCAGGAACTTTTACTTGGCAACATATATTTATAGTAAGTGATGTTCAAATATCCAAATGACAGAAAAAAAGGTTTCCCACCCCTGAAACTTACCAAAAAAAGCAAGAGAGACCAAATGAAACAAATACCAATGATAGTACTGGAATCTTAAGCTTCAGAGGACTGGGTTGAAAACTGGTCTGAATATTGAATAGGATAAGAATTCAATGGCAAAATTAGAACATTTCCAGATAAGCAGAAATCAAAAGAATTTTAAAAAACCAGATCAACCTTACAACAAATATTAAAGATAGTTCTTCACACATAGAATCAACAACAGTAGATAACAACTTGCAATTAACATGATAACACCATCCAGAAGTCAATTCAAACATGAACATATCTAAGGCAAATCAAACCTACAAGATTAAAACAAAAGAGACAGAAATAGTTGTATTTGACAAAGAAAATATCAAGTAAAAAGAAAGAATAGTGTAGTTGCTAAACTTTCAAATGGAGAGGAACTAAAGTAGATTTCAAGATAGAAATGACTGTCTTGGAGAAGGCAGGGCTTAATGGAAGATTAGAGAGAAGTATAGAACATACCTCCGCCAGCAATAACACAGAATACCAGATGATGCAGATTTAGGGGATGGCCTCCAAACTCTGAATTATGTATAAAGGAATATTTACAAAATTCAAAGGCTTTCAGCCAGTGGAATTTGTAGCACAAACAAGATGGGTGGTGTTTTCTGATCTGTGACTGCCAATCACTCCTAGAGTGGCCATTTGGGCATGACAGAGCAGGTGAAGGATCAGAGAAGCACTTCCATCATGAGGTCTGACTGATCCTCAGAGATAAAGGTGTGGGCATTCTTTTATTTCTCTGTTCATTGGTCTCTCACTGTCTGCGCACCTCCACTATAGTGACTATAGGGGGTTCCTGAGCAAGTGGACAATCCCCAACTCCAGAGGGTTCACATACACATTTCCAAGGATCTACCCAGCAAAGACCACTGTGTTCAGACTCTAAGAAGGGGGAATAAGCTGCTTAAAACTGGATGTCTCCCAAAGTGACTGTTTATCACTAGGAAAAAGGCCTGAATGGGGTTTGTGGAGTGGGAGAGAGACATACTAAAAGGGAAGCAGGCCAAAAATTATATCTTGAATTACATCACAAGCAGCAACAGTAACATCTTGAAATTTATCAGGAGGCCTTGAAGGCAAGAATCTGAGAAAGGTGTATTAAAGTTATACTCATATTTTGCTACAGATTTTTTTTTTCTTTTCTTTCATGTGATTATAGACCATAGTACCCAATCTGGAGTAGGTGTCATTGTTGTTATTTTGTTTTGTTGTCCCCTTTTTACCTTTGGGGAGTTCTTTTCCTACATTACTCAAGAAGAGAAAGTAATTGTAGTCATATAGCCAAGCTGCAATCACACCCTGTAAAATCCCACCATTTAGGCAAGGGCCAATACCAGCTGCTAGACACCAGGTAGACAGTCAACACCTGCTATAGTTACTTTGAGTTCAAAAATAAAAAAATTGAAAAGGTAAACCTATCTCTTAATCACATCTACATGGAGGCAATCAGAAAGCATAATAATACATCAACATACATACATCTAATTATTGAAAACACACCTAATTATTGAAGATGACAAAAAAAAAAACCTGAGCATTTTGGCACATGTCCAGAAACAAGTTAGAGTAACTGAGACAAATGAGCTGCAGGTAGATCTAGACTTCCCATTGAAAGGAGGGTAGGCATTGTAATTGCCTAAGAAGGAATTCAGGAGAATGATATTGAGGTGCATCCAAATGCTCTAAAGAAGATTTGAGAAAAATAAGGAAGAAGTCAAGAAATTATAGAAACGATCAAACAAGATAGATACAGTATTGGGAACAATTGAAAACCTGCAAAAAGAGGTCCAAATGATTAATTATAAAATATGAGAAATGGACAATACACTGAAAGGGCAAAGAAGTAGAATAGAAGAGATGGAAACTGGAAAAAGCGAGCTGGAAGACAAATGTCTCAATACTGCTAAGATAGAAGAGCAAACAGAAAAGAGGATAAAAAATTCTGAAGAAAGTCTAAGATTCAAAGAAGAAAACATGAAGAAGAAAAACTTGAGATTTATTGGCATTCTGGAACAGGAAGAACCAGAGACGTCCATAGAGGAGATAGTTAAAGAGCTGCTGGAAGAAATTTTTCCTAACATCCTGAAAAACAAAAAAGATAAGCAATCAAGAAGGTCAATGAAACCTAGGAAGGATAGACCTTAAGAGAAAATAACCAAGACATACAATAATCAACTTCTCCAAAATCAAAGAAAAAGAGACAATCCTGAAAGCAGCTAGGGAAAAGTGAAGTGTTACATATAAAGGCAAGCAAATTAGATTAAGCTCTGATCTTTCAGCAGAAACCATGCAGGCTAGAAGGCAATGGGCAGCCATATATAAAACCCTGAAAGAAAAAAACTGCCAGCCAAGAATTGTCTACCCAACAAAGTTGTAAATCAAATATGATGGTGTAATAAAAACATTCCAAGATAAACAGAAGCTAAGAGATTTTTTTTTTTTTTTAATTTAAGGTTTTTATTGTGGACTGAGTGAAAGTTTACAGGGCACATCATCAGTTTCACTTTCAACAATTGATATAACTTGTTTCATTACATTGATTATAATCCCCTCCATATACCATCAGTTGAAAGTATTTCTCTCTATCCACTTTAGCTTTTTTTAAAAAAAAAAACAACACACAAACAAAAAACCCACTCAGGCATATATAATAAATTACATCTTCAAAGGGCACATTCTGCAAGTCTGCTCCTGGCCACCAGTTCTTAGTCCTTCTCTTCTTAGTCTAGACTCTTAATCTAGAGTCCTCAGCCG
>NW_006410374.1:5063-7323 GCF_000296735.1 Chrysochloris asiatica | reverse complement strand
TGTGTTGTTGTTGGCAGAGCTCTCTGCTACACGTCCATCCGATCCACCATTTTGTTCTCCTTGAAGCTAAGAGATTTTTTCAAAGTCAACCAAGCACTTCAAAACATCCTAAAGGGAGCTCTTTGGACTGAGAACCACCAAGAACAGGCAACAATCAGAGATTGGCATACATGGTAGCATTACCCAGAACTCAATCAACAGATGGCAGAGTCAAGAACAGAACATAACTACAAGAAAAAATTTAGAGGATCTGGGATATCAGTTTATCATCAACACAATTACAATGTGAAAGAAGGTAAATAGAAATAGGACCAGATATCAAGATGCTGAAGAGGTTGGGTAGATTTCAGGATAAAATATATTGTTTTAAATAGAGGAAAAAGTTAATAAAATAAAGGGTAACCTCAAAGAAAATTAAGACTTCACAATATACCAAGAAAATGAAATCCAAGATGAACATGGAAACATTAAAACTATGAAGAAACTGACAAGAAAAAACACAAAAAATATGAACTCAGTACAGGAAGGCATGCAGAACAAAGCAAACAACAGCACCATAGAATAAAACAAATATAATGACAGCAATTAATTCCTGGTGTGGTACTGTGGGTTAATGTGCCAGTTTGCAAAGCCATTTGAACTGCAAAGTCAGAGGTTCAAGTTCACCAGCTGCTCCTTGGAAACCCTATACTGGATCGTTATGGGTCAGAATCGACTCAACGGCACTTAACAACAACAACAACATAAAAACTACACTAAATGTTAACAGATTAAATGCACCAGTTAAAAGATGGAGAGTCGCAGAAGGGATAAGAAAACAAGATCCTTCAATATGCTGCCTGCAAGAGGCACACCTTAAACACAAAGACAAAAACAGACTAAAAGTTTAACAATGGAAAAAAATATACCAAGCTAATTGCAATAAAAAATAAGCAGGAATGGCAATACTAACCTCTAAAAATATAAACTTTAAGGTAAAACCAGCATAATAGATAAAAAATGGACATTATCTTATGATTAAATGGTCAATTGAACATGATGACATAACCATAATAAATATCTATGCTACCAATGTAAGAGATCAAAATATATATAAAGTCAACTCTAATCGATGTGAAGAAAGAAATATACAAATCTACAAAAATAGTGAGAAATTTTAACACTCTACTTTTGAAAAAGGATAAAACAACCAGAAAGAAACTTGACAAAGACACAGAGGAAACAACACAATCAGCCAACTTGACCTTATAGATACGTACAGAGCATTCAACACAACAACAGCACAATACACATTATTTTCCAGTGCAAATTCAACTTTCTCCAGAACAGACCATGTCTTAGGCCACAAAACAAGCCTCTGTAGATTTTAAAACCTCAAAGTACCACAAAGTATGAGATAAAATTAGAAACCAACAGTAGGAAGACCAAGGAAATAAAGTCAAGGACATAGGAACTGAATAGCACCCTGCTTCAAAGCCACTGGATAGTAGAAGAAATAAAACATGAGTTCACAAAGTTTCTAAAAACAAAGGAGAATGAAAATATAACATACAAAATCTTTGGGAGACAGCAAAAGCAATGGTGAGAGGAAAATGTATTGCAATAAATGCACACATCCAAAAAGAAGAAAGAACCAAAATCAACACATTAACACAATATCTCCAACAACTAGAAACAGACTAGCAAAGTAAAACTACAGTCAACAGAAGAAAAGAAATAATGAAGATTAGAGCAGAAATAAGCGAGATAGAAAACAGAAAAACTATGGAAATTATTTACAGGAAAGGAAGCTGGTTCTTCAAAAGGATTAATAATATTGACAAACCATTGGCAAACTTAACAAAAGAAAAGAGGGAAAAGACACAAAAAAGCACACATAAGAAACCAAATGGGTGATGTCACAATAGAACAAATCAATATATATAAAAAAGGATAATAACAGATTATGAAGAATAATACTCCAACAAATTCAAAAACTTAGAAGAGATGGATACATTTATAGAAAAGCATGATCTACCTAAACTTACACAGAGTGAAGTAGAAAACTTGATCATACCTACAACAAAGGAAAAGATGGCTTCTCTAGTGAATTTTATGAAACATTCAGGGAAGAGCTGTCACCAATTCTATTGAAATTATTTCAGAATATAGAAAAGGTTGGAAAACTTCCTTATATATTCTATGAAGCAAGCATAACCATCATACTAAAAGCAGGGAACGACATCATTAAGAAAGAAAATTATAGACCATCATCCCTCAT
>NW_006410374.1:0-4857 GCF_000296735.1 Chrysochloris asiatica | reverse complement strand
CATTTGACAGAATCCAGCATCCATTCCTGATAAAAACACTGAACAAAGTAGGAATTGAAGGGAAATTTCTCAATGTAATTAAGAGTATATATACAAAGTCATAAGCCAACATCACTCTCAATGGAGAGAAACTGATAGCTTTCTCTCTGCAAACAGGAACCAGACAAGGATGCCCTTTATCACCACTTTTGGTCAATATTGTTTTGGAAATTTAGCCAGAGCCACAGGCAAGGTAAGGAAATTAAAGGCATCCAAATTGGAAAAGAAGATGTAAAACCCTCTATTTGCGGACAATATGATTCTATACATAGAATACTCAGCAAAAAAACAAAAGCAAAAACAAACTGGTAGAACTCATTGATAGATTCAGTAAAGTGGTAGGGTATGATAAATATACAAAAATCAATTGTATTCCTCTATACTTATAATGACAGCACTGAAAGGGAAGTTAGGAAAGCAATACCATTTAAATTATCTCACCAAAGGAAGAAATATTTAGGAATAAATGTAACTAGAGAAACAAAGGACCTATACAAAGAAAGCCACAAAATACTACTACAAGAAACCACAAAAGACTTTCAAAAATGGAAGGATATACTTTGAAAATCCAGAAATTAACTCATCCACATACAACCAACTGATCTTTGAAAACGGTCCAAAATTCATTGTTGGGGAGAAGATGGTCTCTTCCCCATATGGTGCTGGCATAATTGGAAATCAATATGCAAAAGAATGAAACAAGACCTTTATCTCACACCATGTACAAAAACCAACTCAACATGAACTAAAGACCTAAATGATGTGAATCTCAGAATTATTAATGTGAGGAATGAGTAAACAGAGACAACAGATGATATGAAGCGAGGAAAGATGCACAAGAATGTCCAAAGCTGTAGATAGCACCCATATGACCTAGTGTCAATGGCTTGATAATTAGAACTGACCAGAAGAAGATTAAAAAAAAAACATGATAAAGGAAACAACTGTAAACTGCTACAGTTTGATGAACTTGACCTATACTTATGGAGGTAGTATCTCAAAATACCCACTGAGAGGGATGGAGTCTTCACATAAAGGATCCTATGCCCTCTGGATACAGGGTTGATAGGGACAGGTAACTTAGACATTGGCTTCCTAAAATTAGGAGGCTAGAAAGGCATGGAGTGACTGGGCTACAAGTTTTCACGAGAGAGTTTCGTTTCAGAGTATGTAGGGGAAAGCAGAATTCCTACTGAATAGTTTTCATCTTGTCTAGATGGGTCTGGTGAAAGGAGATGGGGATAAGATTCTTATGATTCAATAGTAATTGTTATCATGACTAATTGTGATGGTCACAACTATAAAGGGAGAAGTTTTGTAACAAAAAAGTAGTTAATCTTACATTCCAGAAACAGAAGACCCTAGGACCATCAAGGGAGAATAGCATGAGCAGAATGTGGAACCCTATCCAGAGAAGCAGTGAAACCATAGATGTAGGCAGAGATGAGGTCATGGAGAGATAAAGCAATTGAGGACTCTAGACTTATGGAAAGAGAAAGGGCTGTGTACTGGCGGCCAACAGGCAAGCTTTCAGAATGTGCCCTTTGGTTATTTAAATGATTATATATTCCTGATTGTTTTTGTGCACATCCCGCCTCACCAAACAAACAAACAAACACACACACAAAACAGAGGGAATATAAGCAAATACTGTTGAATGATGGCGAAAAGAGGGATTGTAATCATTGCAATGAAATGAAGTGTGTAAAACTGATGTTCTCCCATGTGAACTATCACTCAATGCACAATTAAAAAATAAAAAGAAGAAGATAGAACCAACTGTTTTAAATTTGGGACAAAATTGATATATGTGTTGCTTGGCAAGGCAAGGGCAATATAAAATAAGAGGGAGATTGGCAAATAATGTTGCAGTCAGGGGAAGACACTAGCAGGAGTGAGTGCAAGAGTTAAAGGTAATGAGGTAAATACTGTTGTACACACAATCTTGGAATAACGATGATGTGTCAGTAAATGCATGAATAGACATGAAGACTGAACTGGTGTGGAAAGCAGAGTAGAAGCATATCCATTAATATATATCATAAGTTTAACAGAGAGCATTTGTACATGGATGGTTAACTTTATTGCAAATATATGCATGAATGGGGAGCTCTGGTGTGGCACTATAGGATAAGCACTGGACCACAAGGTCTGTTTGAACTGCAAGGTTGGTGGCTCAAACTCACCAGCAGCTTCTTTGAGATCATATGCAGGGTTACTATGAGTTGGAACTGACTCAACAACACTTAACAACATGCATGAATGTGGTGGCAAAATTATGAAACACAGCAGGGAAAGTTACATCACTTCTTAGACATAACCAACCACTTTGAAGAAATAAGTAGCTGGGCTTGGGGCTTAGAACCATAGTATCAGAAGATACCATGATCAGTTGGCATTACATAGTCTACAAACCGAGTACTTCACATCCTACTTTGGTGAATAGTGACTGGGATCACGAACAGCCATCTATGGTGTATGAAAACTGAAGACAGAAAACACATGGAAACAATTAGTACAATGGATTAATTGACCACTTGAATATTAGCCTCTATGATCCCAATACCAGAGAAACCATATGGTTCTTGACTACCACTGCAATTTGCTCTAAAAGGGATCACATTGGAAGGTAGTAAGTAGAGTGGGAGAAGATCCATAAGTACCAAAGAGACCAACCTTATTCATTGTATCAAGAACTGTGGAACCCCCAAGACCTTTAGTCACCCTTCAGGTCTGGAAGTGAAGTTACCCCTGTGGCTCAATTTTCATTTAAACATTAGAAAGTTCTGTAAGAGGAACAATAACACTAGCAAGGTACACACACACTGTAGAATAACTAACAATTTGAGATAAAAGGAACAGTAAATTACCCAAGGACAAAGTTCATAGAGTTAGGAAAGGAGAAATGGAAACAGGATACACAGGGAGAAAGTTGGGTAAGTAATGTTTAATTGTGGGGATTGTAATCAATGAGATGAAACAAAATATATCTGGATTGTTGAATATAAAACTGATCTGCTCTTTATATTTTCATTCAATTCACAACACAAAGTAAAACAAAACAAAAAACTGCAAATATTTGTAAATCATAGGTCTTTTGCAACAAAGTAAAGTGACAACCTATGTTGTGTTCCATTGAATGTATTCAAATTCATAGCAACCCTATGTGACAGAATAGAACTACCATACAGGGGTTCCTGTTGTATTCTTTAGCATATGGATAAGATATGATCAAGAAAAAAATGGTACTGAAGGAAGAAGTCCAAGCTGCACTGAAGTCATTTGTGAAAAACAAGGTTTCAGGAATTTATGGGATACCAAATATAATGTTTCAACAAATGAATGCAGTGCTGAAGGTACTCATTCAACTATTAAAAAAATTTGGAAAACAACTACCTAGCAAACTTACTGGAAGAGATCCATATGTATACCCATTTCAAAGAAATGTGACCATATAAAATGCACCAATTTTTAAACAATATCATTAATACCACATGGAAGTCAAAGTTTGCTGAAAACAATTCAAAATGATTTCAGCAGTACATGGATGGGGAGCTGCCAGAAATCCAAACCAGATCCAGAACATGATATGAAAAGAGGGATATCATTGGTGACATCAGACATATCTTGACTGAAAATGAAGAATAGCTAATTATTTGTGTTTTATTGACTATTGAAAATCATTAGGCTAGACTTCCAGTTTGGGGGTGAATGAAGCAGAGACAGGTAGGTAAAGCTCCTCTACAGAGGTGCCGAAAAAACAGAGAAGGAACTTTTGCATTTTGGATCTTGCATAAGGCTCCAGGTGCCAGTTTCCCGCACCCACCTGTGGAGAAATCTGACTGTGATAGTAAAATATGGTGATTTCTTAATCTATCCAGACAGCCTGGACTGAGATCGGAGGACAGGGCCACAGTCAAGCAGAGGCAGTGACACAGTGCTAGAAGGCACGGAACTGTGTCTGGAGGGAGAGGTGTGACTGATTTTTCATTTTTCACTTACCTTTTTTCTTCTCCCTGATCATGCCATCACTGCCCAGCTCGGACACATTCAGGTGGGCAGGAGCATACCCACCCCCAAAAGGGTCCAGCATTGTTCCCACAGTTTTCCCACAATAAAGAGAGATGGTTCCTGAGAGCCTCAATTGGTCCCAAAGGCTGCTTTTATGTTTTCTGACTCTGTGACCCATCCATAAAGATGACCTGAGTGGGACCCTTTATCCTTGTCTGCACAGCAAAGGCTATTGGACAGTCAACTACGATTTTACTTTTGTTTTTGATTGGTGGTTTTTGTCTTTGCTTTTATATTATTTTTGCCTTTGGTCCTTTTGGTATCACTCTTTTCCTGGGGGTGGGAGCTTTTTCCCCCTACCTTACCCAAGAAGAGAGAGCAATTGTACTCATATAGCCAAGCTACAAGCATACCCTGTAATATTCCACCATCTGGACAAGAGCCAATACCAGCTGCTAGGCATCACATGTGAAAAGGGAAGCCTCATCTCTCTCACGTAGAGGGCCTGGAGGATTTGAGCTGCTGACCGCGAGGTTCGCAGCCAGGTTTTGTTTTTTTTTTAAACACTGCACTACCAGGCATTCCTTGAAGATGGCGGATCGGGTAGATGTGTAGTGAGGAGCTTGGTCAACAACGACATGGAATACCGGGTCAAGAGGACTCATGAGTTGGTGTTGGAACTCTGTAACAAATATAAAGTATGTTTGGAGGTTCGGAGGGTTTATAGCTGGGGAATTTCCAGGAGAATCCAGAAATTCATTATTTTCTGGATCAAGACACTCAGCTGTTCCAGGAGCCGCCATCTTG
>NW_006410373.1:11802-15344 GCF_000296735.1 Chrysochloris asiatica | reverse complement strand
TTCTTGGGGTGGGGGGGGTGGGGGAAGGAGGGCAGAGGGAAACTCCCTGGGAAAAGAGATACATACAGTGGGGTATGCATTAGTTTTGCTAACCACCCACTTCCAAAACATTCTTGCCTAAACCATGTTTCAGGAAGGTTCTTAGCTAGAGAAAATGCAAACTCCTTTCTATTCAGAGTATACTTTGAAATCAAAAGAGAAGACAGATTTTTGCCCTAGTGTCTTCTTTCTCTCCTGCCACTCTTGAGAAATCTGGTCCAAGATGTTGCATTGCAGGGAAATTGGAGATGAGATGGTCACAAAAGTGGAAAGAGGTTTAGCCTAAGGACAGTTATATGTGTTCCAGAACAAAGAAAAAAAGGTCAGACCTAAGTCACGGGAATGGCTCAGCTTTCTCTAAAACAGAGACAGAGAAAAGTTCTCAGCTGAAAACATAACAAGGGCTGGAGAGAAAAGCAACCTGAGAAACAGCTTGATAGCCTGCTCTTGTCTTGATCAAACTGCTCATTTGGATTGTCAAAATTCATAGAAAATCAAACTGCAGGTGAAGCTTAAAGGACTTGATAGAAACTAGTTTGGTTTGGGTTGGAATAAATAAAGGCCTCTTATCGAGATAGATTAACACAGTGGTAACAGAAATAGAGTCAAACTTAACAGTGAGGATGGCATGATCTGGCAGTGTTTCATTCTATTGTGCATTGGGTCACTATGAGTCGGAACCCATTCAGTGGCACCTGACAATAACAATCTTAGCCTAGGAGTAGCGAGCACACCAAAAATGCATTGTCCCTGTACCTTGAAGTTTTAGGATGCATTGGAAATCATGGATTCAAAAAGGCCAATTGGAGAGGTCAGACCTGCTCCGTGCATTCCAACTCAGCCCAACCAGTCAAGCCCTAGTCATCTAGAAAGGCTTAAGGACTAGTTGTCATTTCAATCCAATGAAAAAAGATCTATATTTCTCTTGTAGATACAAAATTCTCCAGAGGATAGTGCGTGCCAACACTCTGAAAACATAATCTCTCAAAATTCTTGCAACCCACTGTGTTATGATTTCATCTCATGAAATACAACACCTTTACATTAAACCTCATAAAACCAAATCCCACTGGATCTCTTCCAGACTCAGAGAATAAGCAGTCTGTTGGTGATGCTTAGAAAAGTGAAACAGAGCCTCTTCTCATCATGCTGATTCCCACCACCAGCTTCATTTTACAGGCAGCAAGTTTGCTTTACTTCTACAAAATATTTACATGTGATTAATCTCACACATAATCGATCTTGCAAATGCTCTGTGAATGAAATAATGCCTCCAGGACCAGAGTGTTAATTCCCTTGAAAAAAAAAAAAAATCTTCTAAATTCATACTGGTTCATTCTGGTTTTCCAGTCCATGGAAACTATGTCTGGTTTATCTAGATTACCTGTGGGTGGTTGAAAGGATGAATATAAGCATTAGAATGGACAAAACAAAATGTTTTTCTGAGTAAAAGAAAACACTTAACTTTTCTTTATAATCTTGACCTAAGAACCAGAAACAGTGCTTTGTTAAATAGAGTAGCAATATCTCCATGTCATATACTTGGTTGGTTGGTTGTTATGTGCTGTGGTCATAGCGACCCTGTACAGGGTTTCTGATGCTGTAAATCTTTACAGGAGCAGAAAGCCTCATCTTTCTCCTGTGGAACAGCTGGTAGTTTCGAACTGCTAACCTTGTGGTTCGCAGCCTGATTCGTAACCACTATGCTACCAGAGCTCCTTTATGTCATATATATATATGTGTGTGTGTGTGTGTGTGTTCACACAAAGTAAATCTTTACATGTTTCTATTTGTTGTTGTTGTTGTCATTAAGTGCTGTCGAGTCTGTTCTGACTCATAGCCACCTTGTATAGGGTTTCTGAGGAGAGGCTGGTGAGTTTGAACTGCCAACTTTGTGATTCACACTAACCTTGTCGAGTGCTAATCCAACAAAGCTACACCAGGACTCCACATGTTCCCATTAGTAACTGTATATTTTCTCAAAACTGTAATTTGGGGCAAAAAGATCATTCCTGGTATGGTGCTGTGGCTAAAACAATGGACAGCAGGGTCGGTTTGATACAGAAGGTCGGTGATATAAACTCACTAGCCACTCCTTGGAAACCTTATAGAGGGTTGCTATAAACTGGAACTGACTCGATGTCACTTAACAACTTAACAGTAAAGATCATTCCTTAACATAGATTTCACCAAGAATTCATTCAAGGAGCAGAAAGTCAAAAATTGATACCTCATACATTAATGTTATTATTATTAGAACCATTTCCCTTCACTTGCATATAAGTATCTTCAGTCTTTCCATTTAAATTAAAGGCAGGTCAAGCATCATTAAGGTGTTGTCTTCTCATCCCCGTCAATAACATTCAACTGAAATGCCTCCTCCTATGCCCTTCATGCTATCCTTTAATGTCGGATCTAAAATGACAGTAAATAGAGTATGGCCGTTGTTGCTAAGTGCTGTCCAAGATGGTTCTGACTCATAGCGACACTACCACGCATAACAGAAGAAAAAACTTTTCACAATTATTGTGATGTTTGAGCCCATTGTGGCTGCCACTGTGTCAGTTCATCTTGTTGGGGACCTTCTTTTTCTCTGACTGGCTCTGTTACCAAGCATGATATCCTTTGCCAAGGATTGATCCCTCCTGATTACATGTCTAAAGTATAAGAGACATGTCAGTTCTCAAACTGAAATTGTTGGTCTTTAACACTTTAAAGGGGTCTTTTGCGGCAGATTTCCCCAGTGCAATATGTCATTTGCTTCCTTGACTGCCACTTCCTTAAACATTGCTTGTGAAATCTAATAAAATGAAATCCTTGACAACTTCAATCTTTTCTTCTTTTCTCATGATGCTGTTTATTGGTCCGCTTGTGAGGATTTTTGTTTTACTGACATTGAGAAGGTAGAATAGGATCAAGAATCTATTATTTTGAAGAACAAGTCCAAGCTACACTAACGATATTAGCAAAAGAATTGACAGAATATCAGTGGAAATATTTCAACAAACTGATGCAGTACAAGAAGCACTCACTCGAAGTGCCAGTAAATTTGGAAAGGTAACTATCTGGCTATGCAACTGGAAGAGATCCAGATTTGTGCCCATTTGAAAGAAAGGTGATTCAGTGGAGCAGCTGGTGGGCTTGGACTGCTGACCTTATCCTACAACACCACCAGGGCTCTGTAATCACAGATCTAGAGGTGAGGATTTACAAGACATATTTTTAAACTATGCCCAGGGAAGCAGAAATTAAGGAATCAAACAACATATTAAATTGGGCAAATCTACTGTCAGCTTGAAGACAAAGGTGTGCCTGACCCAAGCTATGGTATTTTCAATAACCTCATATGCATGCAAAAGCTGGACAGCGATAAGGAAAACCATAGAAGAATTGATGCCTTTGAGTTATGGTGTTGGAGGAGAATATTGTAAGTGCCATGGGCTGCCAAAAGAACCAATAGATCAGTGTTGGAAAAAGTGCAGCCAGAGTGCTCCTTGGAGGCC
>NW_006410373.1:9604-11057 GCF_000296735.1 Chrysochloris asiatica | reverse complement strand
TGTGGGAGAAAGATGAGGCTTTCTGCTCCCATAAAGATTTACAGCCTCGGAAACCCTGTACAGGGTCGCTGTGAGTCGGAACCAACTCTACAGTACATAACAACAACAACAACCAGAAGAATGAATACATCTGTCTTGGAAAAAGTGTAGCCAGAATGCTCCTTAGAAGGAGGGCAAAACTTCATCTCACATACTTTGGATACGTTATCAGCAGGTACCAGTCCCTGGAGAAAGACATAGTACTTTGTAAAGTAAAGAATTGGCAAAAAGCGAAAACGCCTTAACAACAGGGCTGAAACAGCAGGTGCAACAATAGGTTCAAACATCCCAACAACTACAGGACCAGGTGGTGTTTCATTCTGTTGTGCTATGAATTGGAACTGACTCAGTAGCACATAACAACAACAAAAATATTGAGTTGGCAAATGTTATGTTCTTTAGATTTTTACAACAATAAAAAACTTAAAAGTTTGAGATGATCAGTCAGTGACATTTAGCTATGGAATTCCAGTGTTCTGTAAGACCTTCAACTGGCCCCTGTAGCATTCAAATTCATAATGTATTCCCATCTCTACTCGATTCTAAAATTGTTAGTAAATTACCCACAATAAGATCTCATATATATAAGTCCATTGTGTCCAGTGCTTCTGGATTAATGGAGTTGAAGATGGACATCACCATGTTACTTGTTGTTAAGTGATGTTGAGTCCATTCTGATTCATTGCAACCCTGTATAGGGTTTCCAAGGAATGGCTGGTGGTTAACAACCCAGTGCCATGCCAGGACTCCCACCATGTACTAGTAGTAAGAAAAACAGGAGTGAGATATTTTTAGTCATCTTTGTCTCAACAATGGACTTTATAGACCAAAAAAAGCTTCAGATAAGTTCCTTTATCTTGCTTAGGTTATCAGTAACTTGCATTTGTATCAGCTGGACCTATAAAACGCCCCACACTGTCTTAGTAGGTTGGTCCCTAGAGTACAAATTAAGGGGCCCTGAGCACCAATGTCCCTTTCTCATATAGATATTAAATATGTATGTTCTGAACAATTGCACAAAAATACAAAGAAATCATATATTCTCTCATTAACTTTGTATACCACTAAAACATCTACCTATCTCCCTAAATCTGGCTCCATGGACCAGAAAGAATTCTTGAATTTTGTAGCACAAATATCATGGGTTATGAAACCTCAGAATATGTAATCTCTCTGAACCTCCTCGGTTTTCTCATCTATGAGCTAGGAATAATAATACCATTTTAGCAAACTTTGTGATTATTGAATAAGAAGAATGCCCATGTGCAGACCCGGTCAGGAGTTCAAGTCCCTGTGGGCCCAAGCGTAGCTGACTGTCCAAACCATAGGCTCTGAGGATCAGACTTTAGCCACCTAGCAGACATAGCAAAATATCCCTTATCTGATTATTCAGTTATGCTGGTTAGTAATTCCA
>NW_006410373.1:7439-8954 GCF_000296735.1 Chrysochloris asiatica | reverse complement strand
AAAAAATAATGGAAAATTGACATTGTAATAGTGTTATGAAGGAGCTGTACATACTGTTGTGAGAATTTATGATAGAAGAATTTGACCAGCTGGGGCCATTCTGATTCCTTTATTCAATCAAATTAATTGGGCAGATTAGTTGTTACACATTGTAAGGGTGCAGGGATTCAAACACTGAAGCATGATGGCAGCATCCAATCCAAAGAGAAGAGTTACATTCTATAAAACGTCATTGTGAAAGCAAAAAAGAGCAAGCAAAACTAAATCTACTCACTTGCATCCTGGTAAAGTCAACAGCATCTGGGATCTTAAAAGCTTGCAAGCAGCCATCCAAGACACAACCATGGGTCTCTACTCACCAGGAGCAAAATAATAAGAAGGAAACCAAAAGGTCAGAGAAGAAACAAGTCTATACAAGCCACAATCTTTATCTACCCTGGTACCAAAAGAACAAAATGATGCCTAGCTACCACTACTGACTGTTCTGACTGAGGTCACAATATTTGGTCCCAGATAGAATGAAAGAAAAAACATGAAGCAGAACTCAAATCTTATTTTTTTTTTATTTAAAAAAAAATAAATCCATATTGGAACAGTATAGAACAGAGACAATCACCCTGAGACAATCACCCTGAAACAAACTTTAAATCTAGAACTGATCCTAGGCCCTGATAGCAAAATACCAGAGTGGTACACAAAACAAAGGATATTACCCATAAAATTGGTGCCCTATTTTCAAAATATCAGTATGAGACCAAAAGATAACAATTACTAAGAAGACAAGAGGGCAGGGTAACAAGAGTACTGAAAAGAAAATAAACTGAACATAATTAAAGAGAATATTGGCATATTGTGATAAATGTGACTAATGTTATGAACAATTTGTGCAGACATTGTCAAAGGAAAATCTAAGTTGGTATGTAAATTTCACCAAAAATTCAATAAACTATTATTTTAAAAACAAAAACTGGACTCTACTCAACTTGAGAATAAGGATATCATGGTGACCTTTGTCAGAACCATTAAGTAAAATGATCAAGGCAAGAATTGCAGTGGGTTCAAAGTAAATCAGTGGTGACAAAGTGAGACAACAGATGTAGATAACACTTTCAAGAAGCTAGACTGTGAAAAAGTCAAGAATTAAAGAATAGAAGAGGATATAGAATAGAGATTTTTATTTCTTAATATAGGAAGGACTTGAATATGTTTGTAAGTTGCAAGAAAGGAGAGTTTGGAAATACAGAACAAACTGCTAAAAGAACAGGTTAATGAAGAAGCTGTGAGAGAAGTAAGTTGAATCATAGAGGGGAAAAGATAGAGCAGGTAGACTGCTGCTTTGGATAAGGAATAAGCCTTCTGGCCAGGGAACCTTCTAACATTATGGAGAAAAAGAAACCAACCAAGCAGATTTCTCCAATGAAATCTCCCAATGTCAAAGCAATCTTAAAAGATAAACTTCCACTCTGAGGTCAATATGAACTTCAGTAGAGTTAATGCTGATGTTAACCAACACTG
>NW_006410373.1:3383-4586 GCF_000296735.1 Chrysochloris asiatica | reverse complement strand
TCAGAAGATTCTGAATGGGGTTCAGGATTCCACCTCTGGTTTTATGCAATGCAGAAGATCCACAGGAAGTCTCCTTCACTGGGTAAGTTGTAGCCCCATTTTAGGTATTCCAATCAGTTATAGGGAGAATACAGACTTACATGCTTTCTGTGATGATATTTCTGACTATTCCTTTCTCTCCCACCCCCAAGTATCTATTTTACAATGGTATGCAAGGGAAACCAAGATTCAAAAGAGAGCCAAGCATCTTAACCTTATTTTCCCCCTTTTTCCCATTTGAACAATGCCCAATCTGTGTATCCCAGAGCCCTGTTGTTCCAGGGTTGTGCATACATCATTATTTACCCATGTCCCACTTAGCCCATGCAAAGTTCTCTCATCGACCTTGTTCTTCCATTTCCCTCCCCCATTGTGTGTATTGGCCCCCTCCCCAGAACCCAAACTATCCTGTGTTTATTCCCTACCTTGTGTTCCACCATGCCCTCCCTCCCCTCAGCCCATCCCCCACCTCCCAGTAACCAGCAAATCATTTCCCCCCCCCTTTTAATATGGGTTCTGTTTCTTAATCTTTTACAATAGTGGTCCTATGCAGTTTTTCTCCTTTTGTGACTGACTATTTTCACTCAACATAATGTCCTTAAGGCTTATCCCATGTTATACAATGGCTTGCAGCTTCCTTGTTATTCTTCAAGGTAGCATAATATTCCATTGTGTGTATGCACCACAGTTTGCTTATCCATTCTTCAATTGATGGGCACTTAGGCTGTCTCGATCTTTTTGCTTTGTAAATAGTGCTGCTATGAACATTGGTGTGCCTATGTCTCTTCGTGTTATGGCTCGTATTTCTTGTGGGTAAAGTAAGTAGAGGAATTGCTGGATCATAAGGTGTTTCTATTTCAAAACTTCTGAGGAAGCATCATATTGTTTTCCAGAATAGTTGGAGCATTTTGCAATCCCACCAGCAATGCAGGAGCATCCCAGTCTCTCCACATCCTCGTCAGCATTTACTGTCCTCTACTCTTTTGATCAAGAACATCATGCGTGAAGAGAGCAGAAAGTCATTAAGAAGACAAAAAAGAAGGAAATGGTCAAAATGGATGTCAGAAGAGGCTCAGAAACTTGCTCTCCAGCATAGAGATGCTAAAGCAAATGCAAGAAATGAGGAGGTCCAAGAGCTGAACAGAAAATTTCAAAGATCAGGTC
>NW_006410373.1:0-1533 GCF_000296735.1 Chrysochloris asiatica | reverse complement strand
CCCTATAAATGTGTCCCTATGAGTCAGAATTTACTCAAAGGGTGTTTTTTTAACACTTGAGATTAAATTATAACCAAGAAATAAAACCACTTTAAATTGCAAAAGGGAGACTAGGTGCAAAAATTTACTGAGCTCCTGAAATGTGCAAGATAATATATGCTGTTGTTAGCTACTGTCATGTCAGCCTCTGAATCATGGCGACAACAAGCAAAAATGTCATCAGATGCTTGTGATCCGTTAAGTCTTGACTGTCTGAGGTTTTGAAAGTAGAGTGCTACACCTTTCTTCCTAGTCTGTTTAGTCTGGAAGTTCTGGTGAAACTTGTTGGCATATAACACAAAAAAGAGCTTTGATAGCACTCTATTGTTTTGACCAAACTATTAATTTGGATAATCAAAATTCCTAGAGAATCCAACTGCAGGTGAAACCTAAAGGACTTTACAGAACTTGATTTGGGGTTGGAATAAATACATAAATAATTCTTATTTATAGCTTATAAACAGCAAACCACCCCAAAATACGCTGCCCATGCTCCCTGAAGTTTTAGTATGCATTAAAAGTCAAGGATCCAAAAAGGTCAACTAAAGAAGTCAGATCTGCTCCATGCA
The DNA here is from genome assembly GCF_000296735.1 of Chrysochloris asiatica. Lineage (NCBI taxonomy): Eukaryota > Metazoa > Chordata > Mammalia > Afrosoricida > Chrysochloridae > Chrysochloris > Chrysochloris asiatica. The sequence continues at coordinate 925 of NW_006410373.1, read as the reverse complement.
TTACAAATTAGCCTAACCAATCAAAACCTAGTCATCTAGAATGGATTGAAGATTAGTTATTATTTCATGCAAGTGTCTACTGGCAAACAGATGGTAGCTACTCTTGAAGTGCATTGGCTGGAATATAGGATGAAAAAACAAGTTCCTAGTCCTCAGGAGTTCACATTCTAAACCTGACCTTTAGGTGTAAGTGTGCTATTCTTGTCTCTTACACACCGCCTGCACAGTATGTTAACGCAAACTGGTAGAGATTAGGTCTATATGCAACAAGTTGCTTATTTGTTTAAAACCCACACTAGTGGAATACAGACAATCCTGAGGCTAATCACAGGTGAAATGGACTGGTTGTGTCCCTTGAATGGTATGTTTTATAGCTCTAAAATAAATTTTCTATAGAATTCTTTATAGTAAAAATATACTTTTAGATGTCTTCATACTATGAAATAGTGCACTTATGTTCTCAGGACAAAGTGTCTGATCCAAAAACACTTCCATGAGGTGTCCAAACTGCCATAAAAAATGTAGAAGAGTAATTGACAAAAGCTTGGGAAGAAATGTTGGAAAATGAGTGCATAAACCTGTTGCCAATGTTGTTAGGTGTCACTGAGTTAGTTCTGACTCATAGCAAGCCTATACACAACAAAATATACTACTGTCTAGTTTGGCACCATTCTCACAATTGTTGTTGTGTTTGAGCCACTGTGCCAATCTGTGTCAATAGGGGGTCTTTCTCTTTTTTACTGACACTTCATTTTACCAAGCATGAAGTCCTTATCTATGGACTAATACCTCCTGATAACATATCCAAAATATGAAAGATAGTCTTGTCATCTTTGCTTCTAAGGAATATTCTGACTGTACTTCTACTAACAGATTTGTTTGTTCTTCTAGCAATCTATGGTATTTTCAATATTTTTCTCCAACA
>NW_006410372.1:11176-17418 GCF_000296735.1 Chrysochloris asiatica | reverse complement strand
TTTTCTATGTTTTTATTTATAGTCTACCTAGAATGTTCATACTCTTACCCTGTCTACCTGGTCATTCACACATTTTCTAGGACCTAGTTTCTATGTTCCATTATCATATTGTACTTAATACATTTCCTGGTGTGGTGCTGTAAGGTAAGCAGTGGGCAGTTAACCACAAGGTTGGTGGTTCAAACCCACCAGTCTCTCTTCAGAAACACTACATACAGTTGCTATGAGTCAGAACGAATTTGAAGTCACTTCACAACAACAACTACCACATCTTTGTATTATGGTTAATGACACTCCTGACTATTTTTCCTTTTAGGTTTTTCAAAAGAAGACAGTTCATATTGTTCAATGCGTAACACAGATTTAGCATAAATATAATTCAAATGTTTGCTGAAAGAAGACTAAATGAATTTTTCCAGCTGCAGGTCTCTGAGAATGGTCTAATATATTGCCAAAAATAGGATAATCATTTTTGAAGTCTAAAACATTAGGAGGCACTTGGTTAGAGCTGTTTCCTGAATTTCATAAATGTGAAGCAGATTTATGCAGGATACATGATAAAGAATAGTTGACTTTTAAAATTATATCTACTTTAATTTGGACCCTTTCCAATTTAGTAAAGACCAGAATTCACCACAAAAATGCCTTAAGTTAATCATAATACAAAAATATGATGATGAGAATAAATTTAAGAGCAATTTGATATTGGTACTTGGAAGCCATGTCCTAGAAAATGTATGAATATTAACCGAGTAAATAGAATGAAGTGTGAGCATTCTAGGTAGAGGGAACAACATAAATACAGGGCTTCCTCTATTGAAATGTAAGTATTTGCTTTAGATTTAGAAATTGTAATAACTAGTTACTCTTCTAGTTAAAACATCAATTATTTTAAAAAAAAGTAAACACAGCTTTTTTCAATTAATTCTGTGACTTAATGTGTGAATATTTCAGCACCATAAAGTGAAACAGGCCATGTAAGAATTTATAAAATATTAAATTTCTCCACATAATCCATTAATATGAAACTAAAATTGTACTCCCTTATGAAAACTCATGAACAACTTCTTTAATGTAGTAAAGAATATTAAGCTGTTTCCTGTATCAATCAAGAAAAGACTTTACCAAATCTTAATACACATAATTTGATACTAATTTCTATTACCAGTTCCTTTACAGTTAAATTGAAACAATTACCTATCATTCCATAAAAGAAAATAATGTATTGAAAACTGATCTAAATTATTATACAGTTTTAAGATAACTGTGGTACTAAAGATGGCCCCAATAGTCGACATCTCTTAGTAGTTATACCCTTATCTCTCACAGTACTTGTGGGCTGTACATAGTGAAACACTTCAAAAAGATAAGGTTAAGTGATGGGATATCATTTCTAAGAATAGTGTATAAAAAGTTTCTGAATTCTGAGGGGAAGGTGGAGCACAGGATAGGGAATAGACACAGCACAGTTTGGGTCTAGGGAGGGGGGAAATACACAAGAAGGGGGAAGGGAATCAAAGAACAAAGCAGATGGGAAAATAATTAGGCAGGTTTGCATGGGATAAGTGGGACAGAAGTAAATAATGATGCATGTATAACCTTAGAACAATAGGGCTCTGGAGTACAGGGATTGAGACATGGTTGGAATGTGGAAAAGGGGAGAATTAATGTTAAGATGCTTGGCTGTCTTGGTTTTCCTTGCATTACATTATAAAATAGACACTGGAAGGGGAGAGAAAGGAAAACCCAGAAATATCACCACACAGAAAGCTTGTAAATACATCTTCTGCCTATAACTGACTGGAATACCTAAAATGGGGCTACAACGTGCCCAGTGAAGGAGGCTTCCTGCAGAGCCTCCACATTACATAAGACCATAGGTGGAATCCTGAACCACAACCAGAATCTTCTGAGGTGGGAAATTTCCACTTGAAAGGACAAGCAGACCAGCCTGGAGCAACTAGAAGAACAGAAGATACTTCTTGAAAGAAAGATCGACATGAAAAATACAAAACAATATTGGCAGTCTGACTGATTACTATAAGAGCAAGCAAGTTGCTCACCCAGGAGACATCAAGACAAGCAGTTGGGTCTCCTCAGAGCAAACCCTCTTCCAAGACTAAGACTCAATGAGAATACACACTCTGATTGGTGACCACGTTCATCACCAATAAGGTGAAGTGAGGGAAAAACATCAATGAAGCTGCGAGCTAAGTCCTACAATGTTCAATAGACTTCTGTGGACCAGGGTGGAGACCTGGTTGGCCAGCAGTGTGGCAAGGCCTGGGGACTCTTGGGCCCAGAGTCAATGACATAGCCACAGAAGACTAGAGTGGAGAGTTAAGTGTCCAGCTGATAAGAAGAGCAGGCATATGCACAAGAGCACCCACACTTGCAGATAATACCCACTTGACCTGGCTTCAATGACTGGATGATCAGAGCTCAACTAGAAGAAAGAAGACGGAAAAAAGAGTAATCTGATACAATTTGATGAACTCGATGTACACTATGGATGCAGTAGCTCAAAAGAGGGAACAAATCTTTACAGCAAGGAGCATTCCCACCCCCTCCATACACAGAGTAGACAGGGATGGGCAACTTGGACACTGTCTACCTAAAATCAGGGGGGAGGCTACAAAGGCAAGAAGTGACTGGCTTACAAGCTTTCAAAAGAAAACCTAGATCCAGAGGGCGTGGAGGAAGGTAGAATCTCCACTGAGTAGTATCCAATCTGTCTAGGCGGGGCTGATGAAAGGAGATGCGGATAGGTCTCTTGTTATACAATAGTGAAATAACTGTTATCAGGACTGACTGTGAGGGTTGGAAATGTAAAGGTAGATGTTTTGTAGCAGGAGGGGAGTAATTAACTTTTCAGTCTAGGATCAGAGGTCCCTAGGACCATCAAGGGAGAAGAGCGGAGAGTGGGACCCTATCCAGAGAAGCAGTTAACGCCAGAGATGGAGGCAGAGATGAGGACGTGGAGAGATGGAGTAGCTGGGGACTTCAGACACAGAGAGGGAGACGGACTATATGCCGATGACCAGGGGGCAGGAGGGACTGTAACCATGGCAATGAAAACGATATACAATAAGATGAATGTAAAGCTAATGTTCTCCCATGTATCACATAATTCACAATAAAACATTAAAATAAAAAACAAAGAAGCCTAGGAAACTCTGTGAGCCATTCTATTCTGTCACATGGTGTTGCTGAGTTAAAAATCAATTCAATTGCACCTAACAACAACCATAAGGAAGTAAATTCCCAGGCTTTTCTTTCACCATGGATGAATCTGAACCACCAACTTTTCAGTTAGTAGTCAAAGAGCTCTGGTAGCGTAGTGGTTACGAGTTGGGCTGCCAACCTCAAGGTCAGTAGTTCGAAACTACCAGCAGTTCCACGGGAGAAAGATGAGGCAATCTGTTCCCATAAAGATTTACAGCCTTGGAAACCCTGTGCAGGATCACTATGAATTGGAACCGACTCCACAGTACTTAATAACAACAAGTTAAGAACAAAATGTTTGCTTCACCCAGAGAGTTTACCATGCACAGAGAAAAATAACACATTTAATGAATGAAAGTCCAAATTAATGTAGCACGTTATGAGTTAAAATTTCTATTTACCACTGAAACTTATAGTTGGTTACCAACATGCAATATTCAAGAATATCTATAAAACAAAAGATTATGGTCCTCAAGTGTATTCGCTAATATTTTTTTATCACCAGGTAATTCTTTAAATATCAATTTAACATTTTGTTTGGTTTGCCAACTTTGAATACAAAAAAACAGAAATCAGTGAAACTGTAGATTATGTAAAAATTTCCAAGCAGAGGCCTCTGAGAAAAATGTACTATTTTGAAAAAGTAGAATTATTAGTGGAGTATAAGCATGAAATGAACTTAGGTGAGAAGGCTCCCTGATGTATTCAGTCTATACCAGATCTATGCAATACCTAAGTTGAGCATACTCCAGTTTCATACATTTGGGGAAATGCTGTGAGGTATAATTACATTAGCAAAACTCAGTAAAGTACGTCCAACTTGATGTTAGAATCATTAGATACAGGACATCCATTCAACCTACAAATAAATCTATAAATGACCTTGCCCTTGGTATATTTAAAAATAAATAAATCCCTTTTCTCTTTCAGTTTCAGAGTCTTGACTTACCTTCCCTCCTTAGCATGATCAATCCCTGAAGGCTACTGGGTAAAAGGTCAAATCAAAATAATCAGAATAATCGTTAGTTTTTTCACTACTATCTTGTCTCTAAACAGCTACATTTCTTTTCAGTATTATCCTTTGGGGAATTCTTTCCCATAAGCCACTAAAGAAAATTTTGGGTCCACAATCCAGTTAGTAGGGAATATGAGGAGTGGGTTCTTGACATCACTATATTACACCGAATCTAAGTAAAAAATTAGTCCCCCCAAATATAAGTAAATAGATTACAGGGACCTACAGCATTTAGTCACCTGGGTTCTGGAGTAAGCCAGACTTAGAACTGAATCATGGCTCTGCTACTTAGTAAAGTGCTATCTTGGTCAAGTTCTTAAATCCCATTAAGACGCATGTTCCTTATTTGTAAAACTGTGTCAATTACTAACCTTCAAAAGCTTGCTATTTAGATTAAATATACAATCTTAACATAATGATTGACACAAAGTAGGTATTAAACTACATAGTTTATATGTGGGTTAAATAACCTTTAGTATGCAAGCTTAGTCAAAAGACTATCATTTATAATAATAAGATGTACACCATGAAGCTCCAAATAAAAGCTTCAGGAATAGAAATAGCTCAAAAGTTGAGGACTCTAAAAACGATTTGGGATTAAACTGCTTACAAAGTTTGAGCTTTCTTGTAGATGCCATAATTTTTATCTAAAATGCTGTCATTATCTGACAAAACCAGACAGGAACCAAACATATTCAAAGGTCAAAATACCTTTCTTCTCAATTTTCTCTTTCACCTTCTTTTCTTCCCCTGCTTTGTTCATCTGATCTTTGGCACAAGAAGATAAAGCTGACATTGGTGTCAATTGTTTCACATTTTCAGAACATGTAGAATTAGCTTGCAGTTGAGTACCAGATGGGAGTGGTATTTGTTTTACTGAAATAAAAAATACCATTTAAATTAAATTAACAAGAGAAAATATACAGAAAAGAAAATCAGACATACTGATATAACAGTTCACTGTATATGACTATTAAGTCTCTGCTATCTGAGAGGCTGCCATGATAGTAAATGTATTTTGCTCCTTAGTGAGGTAGCAAAGAATTCCCATTTAATCACATCCTTATAGTTGTTGATGTTGAGCTGATGTAAACTAAGAAATTTTTAGATAGCAAAAATGCTTTATAATAAGGTAACTCATCTATTTCTCACAAGTGCACCAAGGGGTAGGTTTTATTCACAATCCACTTGAAGGATGATAAATTCCAAGCCATACAGAGGTTAAAAAATTTGGCCCATCCTACAGACAGAGCTCTGGTAGCGTAATGGTTATGAATTGGGCTGCGAACATTAAGGTCAGCAGTTCGAAACTACCAGCTGTTCCGCAGGAGAAAGATGAGGCTTTCTGCTCCCGTAAAGATTTACAGCCTTGGAACCCCTGTACAGGGTTGCTATGGGTTGCAACCGACTCGACGGCACTTAACAACAACAAAAAACAACAGACAGTGAATGGGGAGATTAATATGCTTACCTGGGCAGTTTCTATCCAGAGGCTACATCTCATAGTTTCACAAAATTATAAGTTTTTACTCAGGTTCCTTTTTTATTGAACAATCAACTACAAAGGCATTCTGTGCATGGGTGGGGGAGGGGGGAGAAGAACGGGCATGAATTAGCTTCTGCTTCATGACATTCATTGCTACTTTTGCAATATGTCAGCAGTCTGCATTTCCACCCAGTCTTCCATGTTCTTATCTGTTCAGTGTCCCTGACACTCCTTGTTTTCTCAATTTTGCTTTATGGACAAATGTTGACCATTTGGTCTCATATAGTTGGTTGCTCTAAGGAGCATATTCATCATGGGTGCTGTTATCTTATAGCCAAGTGAATATAGAAAAATAATGTCTCTCATGAGGGATTTTGATGTTGTTAAGAGTCTGCTAAGGCATTCTCCTACTACAAAAGGTAGACTGTTCAAAACCCCAGCTGCTCTGTGGGAAAAAGATAAGGCTGTCTGTTTCCATAAAGATTTATGACACTGTAGGATAAACACTGTACTGCT
>NW_006410372.1:9060-10616 GCF_000296735.1 Chrysochloris asiatica | reverse complement strand
TTCATTTGCTGATGGAGCACAACTCAAAATGAGGAGAAACAGCTGTAAACATCCATTAATAATCAGAACAAGGAATGTACAAAGTACAGATCTAGGAAAATTGGAAATTGTCAAAAATAAAATGGAATGCATAAACATCAACACACTAAGCATTACTGAGCTGAAGTGGAATGGTATTGGCCATTTCAAATCTGACAACCACATGGTTTACTATGCAGGAATGACAAATTGAAGAGAAATGGCATCTCATTTTTCGTTGGAAAGAACATGTCAAGATCAGTCATGAAGTACAATGCTGTCTGTGATAGGATAATATCCATACAATCTACAAGGAAAACAGTTAACACCACTATTATCCAAATATATGCATAAAACACTAAAGCTAATGGTAATTACATTGAAGAATTCTACCAACTTATTCAGTCTAAAATTGATCAAACATACAATCAAGATGTATTGATCGTTATTGGTGAATGGAATGCAAAGGTTGGAAACAAAGAGGAAGGATTAGTAGTTGGAAAATATGGCCTTGAGGATAGAAACGATGCTGGTAATCGCATGACAGAATTTTGCAAGGCCAATCATTTACTCATTGTAAATACCTTTTTTAGACAATGTAAAAGTTTACATGGACCTTACCAAATGGATTACACAGAAATCAAATTGACTGTATCTGTGTAAAGAGATGGAGGCAAAGCTCCATATCATCAGCCAAAACAAGGCCATGGGAAAACTGTGGAAAAGACCATCAATTGCTTATATGCAAGTTCAAGATAAAACTGAAGAAAATTAAAACAAGTCCATGAAAGCCAAAATATGACACTGAATATATCCCACCTGAATTCAGAGATCACCTCAAGAAGAGATTTGATGTTTTCGACTTAAACGACCACAGACCAGAAGAGTTGTTGGAAGATATCAAGAACATCATAGAGGAAGAAAGCAAAAGGTCATTAAGAAGACAAGAAATTAGGAAAAGATGTCAGAAAAGACTCTGAAACGTGCTCTTCAGCATAGAGATGCTAAAGAAAATGGAAGAAGTAAGAGGTTACAAGAGTTGACATAAAAATTTCAAAGGTCAGCTCAAGCAGACAAAGTCAAATATCACAAAATGTACAAAGACCTGGGGTTGGAAAACCTAAAGGGAAAACATGCTCAGTATTTCTCAAGCTAAGGGAATTGAAGAAAAAATTCAAGCCTCTATTTGTAGTACTGAAGGATTCTCTGGGCAAATTATTGAATGATGCAGAAAGCAGCAAAAGCAGATGGAAGAAATACACAGTCACTGTACCAAAAGTAAATGGTTGATGTTCAACCATTTCAAGTGGTAGCATATGATCAAGAGACAATGATCCTGTACAATAGTGACTAATTGTTATCAGGACTGATTATGAGGGTTGGAAATGTAAAGGTAGATGTTTCATTGCAAGGAAGGGAGTGATTAACTTTTCAGTCTAGGAGCGGAGGTCCCTAGGACCATCAACGGAGAAGAGCCAAGAGTGGGACCCTACCCAGTGAAGCAGTGATGCCTGAGAGGGAGGCAGAGACGATGACGT
>NW_006410372.1:7969-8725 GCF_000296735.1 Chrysochloris asiatica | reverse complement strand
CTTTCCCAAGAAATCTGGACGACAACTACCTGGTCAACTGACTGGAAAAGACCCATATACGTGCCCATTCCAAAGAGAAGTGACCCAACAGAATGTGAAAATCATCGGGCAATATCGATATCCCATGCGAGTAAAGTTTTATTCAAGGTATACAGAAATGGCTACAAGCATACATTGACAGAGAACTTCCAGAGATTCAAATCGGATTCAGAAGAGGACCTGGAATGAGGGATATCATTGCTGATGTCAGATGGATCTTGGCTGAAAGCACAGAATACCAGAAAGATGTTTACCTGTGCTTTACTGAGTACTCAAACACTTTTGATTGTGTGGATCCTAACAAGCTGTGGACAACACTGCGAAGTATGAGTATTCTGGGATACTTAATTGTGCTCATGAGGAACCTATATATAGACCAACAGGCAATTTTTCAAACAGAACAAGGGAAAACTGAATTGTTTAAAATTAGGGAAGGTGTACCACAAGGTTGAATTCTTTCACTGTACTTATTCAATCTGTATGATGATGAAATAATCCGAGAAGCTGGGTTATATGAAGAAAAATGTGGCATTAGGGAAGGAGGAAGACTCAATAACAACCTGCAATCTGCAGCTGATACAACCTTGCTTGCTGAAAGTGAAGAGGATTTAAAATACTTACTAATGAAGATCAAAGAACACAATCTTCGATATAGGTTGCATCTCAGTGTATTGGAAACAAAAATCCTCACCAGTGGACCAATAAACAACTTCCATA
>NW_006410372.1:5007-6219 GCF_000296735.1 Chrysochloris asiatica | reverse complement strand
AATGTGTAGGGATTAAGGTGGGATACCACCATGTGTTGCTGTAGGATAAGCACTGGACTGCTAACCACAAATGTGGTGGTTCAAACACATCAGCTGCTCCTTGGAAACTCTATACAAGGTCAGTATGAGTCGTAACTGATTTAACGGCACAACAGTATCAATCACTATCCTTACTCAAGTTAGAGCCCTGAACCAATGTAAGGGGGTTGATCTGATGTGACGGAATTTTCCTTGGGGTATTGCCTGTATCACCTTTTTTATCTTACAAGAGATAAAAGGAGAGAGAAAAAGCAGGAAGAGAAGGAGGGAACTGACTACTTACTACTAAGAATAAAGAGTCACAAACTACACATCCTTTGCACTCTGTGCTGAAAACCTCTTAGACCCTGGGAAGACTGGTGGCAAAAAACATGGAGATCTCCAATCCATGCCCACAGTGCTGAAACAAAAAAAGGACCTTCACCTAGTGCCAACAGAAAGTTTAGGAAACCTTTCCTAGAGCAAATGACCTGAATTTAAGACTTCTAGCCTACTAATTTACAATAAAAGTAAATTTGTTTGTTAAAGTTGTCTATTTGGAGTATCTCTGATACAGCAGCAAGAGATAACTAAGACATATATCTAAGAGGGCTTTTCTACTTTACAATCAAATGTCTGTTACTGCAACAGAGCTCATATAAACTTGGGTAAGCCAGAATTTCCCCTGGTTTAGCATTTGAGATGTGCTTATTCCCAAGGTGATGAAGCCTAATACAGGTATAGTTAACTCTCTCTGATGAGTGGCTATGAGCAGCCAATCAATTGAATACTTCCTTAGGGGTGTGACCTGCTCCCAATATAATTGAAAGGCATAGAAGGTTGTCTCTCTGCAAATATTTTTGCTTTGTTCATTTGTATCATATAAACTGTAAATGGGACCAGTTCATTTTCAGTTGTATGTGTTTTAGTTATATTATGTTAGGTACAAGTATGACTTTACAATTTTCTTTATTTAGAAATTATGCATATAGTTTATAGGTGTCAACTTGACTATGCCAGGATTTCCAGTGGTTTAAAATGTGCTTACTCCCAGGCATAGTTAACTCAATGAGTGGCTACGAGCAGCCACTGAAGGGATGCTTCCTTGGGGGTGTGTGGTCTGCTCCCAATATAATGTACACACAGGAAAGGTTCTCTCTCTCTCTCTTCCACTGGGACAGGGACTCTACAATT
>NW_006410372.1:2739-3677 GCF_000296735.1 Chrysochloris asiatica | reverse complement strand
AGGAAGAAAGAAAAGGAAAAAGAGTGTAATCCGCTACAATTTGTTGAACTTGGTCTATACTTATGGATGTAGAAACTTAAAAAGAGGGAATGAATCTTTACAGCAAGGATCATTCCCACCCCCTCTGTACATAGGATTGACAGAGATGGGCAACTTAGACATTGGCTATCCAAAATGGTGTGTGTGGGGGTGGTGCGTAACAAAGGCATAAAGTGACTGGTTTACATTTCAAGAGGGCTTAGTTTCAGAGGGTGCAGGAGAAGGTAGAATCTCCACTGAGTTGTTTCCAACCTGTCTGGATGGGACTGGTGAAGGGAGATGGGGATAAGATTCTTGTGGTTCAACAGTGAATAATTGCTTTCAAGACTGATTGTGAATGTTGAAAATATAAAGGTAGACATTTTGTTTAAAAAGAAAGGGAGTGGTTGATCTTGCAGTCCAGGAGCGGAGGACCCTGGGACCATCAAGGGGAAAGAGTGGAGTGCGGGACCCATCTAGAGAAACAGTGATGCTAGAGATAGAGGCAGAAACAATGACATGGAGAGATGGAGTGGCTGGGGACTCTAGACTTAAGGAGGGAGAGGGGCTGTGTGCTGGAGGCTGGGGGATTGGCGTGCAGGGTATATACCTTTTGGTTGTTTGAATGGTTATTTATTCCTGAGTGCTTCGGTGTACATAAAAAAAAAAAAGGGGATTGGAAGCAAATGCTGTTGAATGATGATGCATGGAGGATTGAAATCATTGCAATGAAAACGAAATATGATGGGATGAATGTAAAGCTGATACTCTCCTATGCAAAGTATCACTCAATTCACAATAAAAACTTATTTAAAAAAAAAAAAGAGAGAAAGAAAATAGGAATATTGGTGATGACAGTGGGTCAGAAAAGCTTTTGTTTATGAAACATTTTCCTACCTATAATAAAGTTGCTTTACAGG
>NW_006410372.1:2081-2639 GCF_000296735.1 Chrysochloris asiatica | reverse complement strand
AGTGATCCTGTATAGGGTTTCAAAGGCTATTCAGTTTTGTGTGGGCAGAAAGTCTCGTCTTTCTCCATCACAGCAACTGATGGGCTCAAACTACTTACTTTTTGGTTAATAGTCCAGTACTTATTCTACAGAGCCAGAGTTCCCCATACCCTAATAATCACCAAAAATATTTTTCTCTATTTTTAAATTAAATCAAGTGGGATATTTAAATCAAGTGGGATCACACAGTATTTTTAAATCAAGTGGGATCACACAGTATTTTTTGTTTCTGACTCATTTCATTCCAGACAGTTTTACTCAAGGCAAATTATTTTATATCTCTAAGTTTTTTTCCTCACATATAATACAGGAATACTAATATACATGTTTAAATCAAGTGGGATCACACAGTATTTTTTGTGAATTATGTGATATTTAAATCAAGTGGGATCACACAGTATTTTTTGTTTCTGACTCATTTCATTCCAGACAGTTTTCAAGGTTCATCAAGCTGTTGTATCAGAGCTTCAATTTTCCTTATGGTTGAGTAATATTCCACTGCATGTATATAATACACTT
>NW_006410372.1:0-1021 GCF_000296735.1 Chrysochloris asiatica | reverse complement strand
CAATAAAAACTTATTTTAAAAAAAGAAAGAGAAAGAAAATAGGAATATTGGTGATGACAGTGGGTCAGAAAAGCTTTTGTTTATGAAACATTTTCCTACCTATAATAAAGTTGCTTTACAGGGTTGTTATGAGTTGGAACTGACTCAACGGCACTTAACAAACAACAATAAAATGAAATTGGCACCTTTGCATCATAGTAGCTAGAATAAAGGGCAATAGTAAATATCTTAACAATCTGGCACAAACGTGAATCAACTATAAAGAAGTAGACAATTTTGCCTGCTCACCAAAATAAGTTTTAGACCTAATGACACTATAAAATGAACAATTATTATTTTTTTTTAGCCATTTATTTTTAGAAGTAAAATAATCTCTTATTTAGTGTCTCAGATGTTGAGGTAGTCACAGGTCCAATGAATGAAACAACTTTGAATATATGGCACCAATACAATGTGTAATAAAGGTGAACAATAAGGTTTATAAAATATAACAGAAAACAATGATTCAAACTGGGATTGCTACTGTTCCCTCGGTGGGATTTTGAAAATTTGTAGGAGTCTTTTTCTTTTCTATTGTAGTAGAATATTTGTAACAAAGCACTTTTCGTTTGGTTAATTTTAAGTATATAATTCAGTAAAACTAACTACATTCAATATGTTGTGCAATGAGAACCATTCACTTCTAAATCTCTTTCATCCTTCTTAAGAAACATTCAGTATTCCTTAAGGCATAACTTTCCATGTCCTTTATACCCCAGTTATTGTTGTGCAAAGCCATTTTAACTTCAAGGTTGGCAGTTCAAGCTCACCAGCTGATCATAAGAAACCCTATACAGGGTCGCTATGGGTGGGAACCAACTCGATGGCACTTCACAACAACAACAACAACATTGTTGTTAAGTGTGGTTGAGTTGGTTCCGATTCATAGTGATCCTGTATAGGGTTTCAAAGGCTATTCAGTTTTGTGTGGGCAGAAAGTCTCGTCTTTCTCCATCACAGCAACTGATGGGCTCAAACTACT
>NW_006410371.1:10341-17270 GCF_000296735.1 Chrysochloris asiatica | reverse complement strand
AAGTTTGGAGAGCTTAACTATGATATGTCTTGGTGATTTTCTTTTGAGGTATGCTCTTCTTGGAGTTTGTTCTGCTTCTTGTATGTTTATTTTTTCACCTTTCAGTATGTTGGAGAAGTTTTCTTCCAGTAGCTCTTTGACTATTTCCTCTGTGGACTTGTGTGATTCTTCTTGCTCTGGAAGAAGAAACAAAAAAAGAAAGAGAAAAAAAAATTTTTTTATTATAAAAAAAACACAACAACAATAATAATAATAGGAAAATCTGTGGCTTAATGTAGGTATGCCTTTAATGTCCTAACTCTCTTTCGGTCACTCTCCCTCCTCTCCTGGTTGTTAGGCACTGTCGAGTCAATTGTGTCCCGTAACGACCCTGTATAGGGTTTCTGAGGAGCGGTTGGTGAGCTTGAACCACTGACCCTGCAATTCAAAAGGCTCTCTAGTGGCGCCCCAGCCCTCAGAGCCATGTTGGGACTCCTGCTAAACTGGCTATAAAAGGGAGACCTAGATAGGGTTCCCGAGGAGCCACTGGTGAGCTTGAACCACCGATCTTGCAGTTCATAAAGCTCTGTAGTGTGCCATCTCAACCCTCAGAACCATGCCAGGGCTTCTGCTAGACCAGCGCAAGAAGGCAGACCCAGATAGGTGCACTTCCGTGTCTCAACCTGGGCTGACCGCACGGCTTCCTGAGTATTGGCTGGTGGTCATGAATCACCACCCTTGAAGTTCAATAAGCATTGCAGCAGTGTGGGTCCCACTGGGGTTCTGGGAGGCTGAGCAGGGCTCTAGCTTGTTATGGCGTGTGGGCGGGGTCAGTGGGGTGTGGGTGAGCTGTCTGAGGCGGAGGGAACAATCCTGCGGGGGAACCTGGTGGGCCTGGTGGGCTGGGTTGGGTTGGGAGCGATCAGTCAGGCGGTGCGGGGGGAACGAGGTTGGGCGGCCCGTGCGGGGGCTCTAGCTTGTTATGTCATGTGGGTGGGGTCAGCGGGTGTGAGCTCGCTCAGAAGGTTAGGGCAAGCTCTGAAGCTCTGGTTGGTGCTCGCAGTCCGGTCAGGTCCAGGTCCGGGAAGGCAGGGGTGTGGGGATCGAGGGGGTAATGGGGCAGGTGAGAGACCACTTGGCTGTGTCGTCACAGTCCTTGCCCGATGATGTCAGACAGTCGCCGTTTTTCCCCCCTTTTTTTTTTTCCCTCCTCTCTTTGTTGACTACTCTCTGCCCACTGCAAATACCGAAATTACATGGTGGGGCAGATGACCCTCACTTTCTCTTCCCCTTGTCCCCAGTGGTTCCCCCGTTCAATAATTATTGAAAACGCTGCTTTCGGCACGAGTTGGTTCCAGCCCCGCCCCCGCCAAGCTTGAAGGAGTTGGGGCTGTGCTACATGCAGCGGTGGGTACAAGTTTAAAAAGCCAGTAGTTCCTCAGTACGGTGATTTTTTTTAAAAAAAGCTAGTTTAAGATTTTGAAGTACTGAGATTTATGGTTGCTGTAAGGGTGTGGGTTTGCCACAGGAAGGTTTCTTTTCATGAATTCCCCTCCTTTGAACCCGGAGCCTCACTCACCGGTACTGTCTGGCCATCTGGCAAACCGGAAGTCTGTGATCATTCTTGACCTTAGCACAGTGCTTTGCTTCTTGCAAAACCAGTTTCATATCTATAATTCTATTCAATTATTATAAGTTAGGTAGAATAGAAATTGCACATGAGAAAACAAATGAACTGCAAATTATTTGGCAAAAGTTTCAGGGTTAATATGTGATACAGCTACAGGCTTCTGAATCCCCAATTTTTCACTCTATCCAATGGTAACCTGAGAATCCAATCATATTCTTGTGTATTTTTTTCCCATGATGCACAGAATTCAGAGAGGGTCATGCATAACCCAGGAGACTTACTGAATCGGACCTAGCATGTATATCAAAAACTAGAGATGTGAGCCAGGATGTTGGCCCAACCTACTTTAGACATTCCTTTGTGAAAGCTAAGCCAGTGAAACCATGTGATGGATTCTTTTTAATATGGTATTATTGTCAGGGAATAGCTTCAATATGTACCGTAAGCATTAAATGCTAAAAAATAATAACAGCAATTATAGATGGTTCTGACACCAGAAGAACAGAATTATGCTTCTTCACTGCATTGCCTTCAGCCTATAAAAATGCAAAATCACTTTTCTGGAAACTGTTTTCTTCTGTGCTAGATTACCAAGAGATGGCAGCATTCCATCCATCATTCAGCAACTATACAGTCCATACTTTAGAAGTAAGAATCTTTTTTTTTTCCTTTGCCCAATGAAGGATTGAGAATGAATAATAAAATTTAAAATCCAAATCCATTTCATAATCATTCCATTGTCACAGCGTTTTGCAGCTCTAGATTGCCCAGATCTAAGCTTATGTGCTGATGATACCTAACTGTTAAGATTTAAATGTCTCATTTAAAAGTAGTACATGCTATACAATCGATGATGATAGAAAAATCCACTGAATGATAATTCAAGAAAGGATAATGGTAATGCACAAGTTTGATTCCTCCTTAGATGCACTTGAAGGTTTCCATTTGTGGGGCTTCACTTTTCTGCAGACACTCAGTGATTCAAAGGCAAATGTGCTATGCTAATAAAGCAGAGAATCATTCTGTGTCACCCAGCTTCATATTTTGCATGGAGTTTGCCATTTGTCTTGCACTAAGACATTTTTGTATGTATGACATCGCAACCTACCAGTACGTATGAGTTAGTGAAAGGGGAGCTTTAGATGTACAATCATTTCTAGGAACAATGGAAGAACTTTATATGGGAAGCCTCAAAAGTAACTACGCAGTTCAACACTTCAGAATTTTGTGTTTTCAGTGCCCCATGTGCCATAAAAAGCTCCCTTAATATTATTTTTTTTCTAATTGAGATATTATTTTATGACAGAGACCAATGGAAAAATAATTTTGATACATTTCTCATAAAAAAGGAAGTACTTTAAAAATATATGGGTGTATTGCCAGTCTCCCTTTTTCGTTTCTTTGGATAACTAGGTTTTTTTAACCAGTAATTGTTTTCAATTCTCAAATACCACAGATTTGTCATAGAGTTAACTTGTCAGCAATGTCCTCTGACTGTGAAATACCTTAAATACAGTTATGGAAACTGCAGATTCTCTTCTAATGTGTCTCATTGCTTTCTGCTTTAGTGGAGGTCATTACAACATCACTTGATCAGAGAACCAAAGAGCTGGAAAGCAGTTATGTTATTTGTCTTCATCTCAGCAGAGAGATGGCTCATTTATCCCAGAAAGTTGAAGGGAGGTGCCCACAGTCACACAGCAAGTTAGAAAGTGGTAGAGCAGCTATGACTAAACTCTAGTCTGACTTTCAAAACAAAGGGTTGTATTTTTTTATATTATGATGCATAAAATCATTCAGAAAATGATATCTTTGTTTTTAAGGGGAGCAAGTGTCACATTATCTTCCAGGTATTCTAATTAACAGGATTTGAGGTACTGCTGTTGTTGTTGTTAAGTGCTGTCCAATTGTTTTTGACTCATAGCTACCCTATTAAGGGTTTTCAAGGAGCAGCTATAGCCATTACTATATTTCTATTCAGGTTGTAGAAAAGGAAGCAGAAGCAGTAGGAAGAAATGAGCTACTCTCAGCTTATTAAAGGAAGATGCTGGTGACTCCTGAGTGCTAGGTAGGAAGGCATTGCTCCTTTATGTTAGACCAGAGTACAGAGACTATTCAGTAATTCTTTGTGTTTGAAAGAGAAATTAATCTTCATATTTGTATCTATGAACTCATAAGAAAGAGTGAATGAAGCAATGTTTCAGCGGGTTCTCCAGTTTTTTTGGTAAATGGGCTTTTTTTTTTTAAGTCACACCGGTAACTTAGAGGGAAGGAACATATTCTCCTTCCCTTCTATCTCCATTTGTAAGTTGCACACAGTGCTAGATTTATGCCTATTACAAAGTGTTACTAGAATGACTAATCAGGGGATTGAAGACCTTGAAGGATAGCTTCTGTCAAGGATGGCTCAAGATCAAATATACTTAATTTCTCCTCCAGCATCTTCCTTCATATCAACACAACTCCAAGTGTGGAATTCCTACTCTGGTAGACTTTTTATTGGTAATGCCGTAAACTTATCTCCTTAGTTTCCAAGTATGTCCCTGTGTTGATTCAGTGTCATGAACTTAGCAGAGAAAACCTTGCAAGAGGAGTTATCTCTTATGTGGCCCTTAATCCTAGCCAGAAGGAAGTCATGAAGGAAGCTTGATTGTTCAAGTTTGTTTAAGAAGACTCAATTTTTACTTCTCCAAGGTCTAAATTAGGAAGGAATTATGAACAATGCTTAATAGTAATGACAAGCGCCATCGAGTCGGTTCTGACCCATAGAGACCCTGTATAAGGTTTCCAAGGAGCAGCTGGTGAGTTTGAACCACCCACCTTGCAGTTCAATTGGCTTTGCAGTTACAGTGCCACACCAGGACTCCATTTATAGTTGATGCTTACTATTCGTAGCAATTATGTTCTATGTTCTATGTTTTATAAAGTTGCTATAAATACCAATTTAGCAAATACTAAACCATTGCATTTAGAAGCTATCCAAATTTAGGTTCCTATGCACTTCTGATCCCAACATTTCCATCAATCAATCAATATGTAGCTTTATTTTATATGTGCTCCTATTTAAAGACACTTACCTCTGGTAGCGTAGTGGTTACAAATTGGGCCGCGAACCACAAGGTCAGCTGTTCGAAACTACCAGCTGTTCCGCAGGAGAAAGATGAGGTTTTCTGCTTTCGATTTACAGCCTCAGAAACCCTGTACAGGGTCACTATAAGTCAGAACCCACTCCATGGCACATAATAACAACAACAACAAACCTTTTTTAATGGGAGCACGGTTGCTACACAGGAGAAACACAGGACAAGTTCAGTGATTTGAAACCACCAGCTGCTCCACAGGAGAAAGATAAGGTTTTCTTCTCCCTCAGAGAGAAAAAAAAAGCCTTGGAAATCCCATGTAGGGTCACTATGAGTCGGAATTAACTAGATGGCACTTAACAACCTGATTTAATATAGTTTGTTGCTGAATCATTATCATTGTACTCATGGCCAACAGCAGGACTATCTTTCATGCCTAAAGGAAGTTCATCTAACAAATGTATTTTCCCCATCAGACATATCCTAGCCTTCTTGCTCTTAGGCATTGGTGCTTGTGGTAAGTGCCATCCAGTTGGTTCCAATTCATAGCAACACTGGATAGGGCTTCTAAGAACAGTTGATGGGTGTGAACTGCCGAACTTGAGATGAGCAGTCCAGTGTTTATCTTATATTATCCCTCCAGGGCACTTAGGAATATTAGATTGGATTTCCACACTCCATTTGGGGGTACATTAAACAATGAGATAATCAGCAAAAATGAAAACCAAACAAAATTAAGAAGTGACAATATGGTTCTGAGCATATTGCTCAAAGGACACTATTTAAAATATGAGTTGAAACAAGAAAGCAGGGTTTTTCCTTACCTGAACTCAGCTGGGAGTTTGCATGTCAGGTGACATAAAATTTATGTCACTCAACACGTGTCTATAAATGACCAAAAATATATCACAAGTATTTGTTTTGGGGTTACAAAAAACTTTTAGCAAGTAGCAAAAAACTTTTGGCAAGTGCAAAAATCTGTGAATAATGAGGATTACCTGTTCATGTGTTATGTGTAGATATAATTATAAGCTCTTGTTATGTACCAGATATTATTCTAAGTGTTTTTCATAAATTAATATTTATGATCCCAACAATCATATGAAATTACTACTGAAACTAATGCAAAGAGAGGATAAATAACTTCTGAAGGTTACAAGTAGTAAGTATTAAGATTGAGATTTGAACCCAGAGAGACTGGTTCTAGACTCAGCTCTTAACTACACTCTACTTTCACTCAGCTCATTTTTGTCTCCATCATGGGTAGGATCTTCTTTCCTCTTTAGAAAGCCATAATGAAGCTTATAGTGGGATGAATTGCCAATGGCAATCAAGGTGTGAGCCTCTACGACTTGAGGATTTATTGTTGGCTCTAAACTAAACAGAGTTTTTCTACTAGGCCGTGAGTGGTGCTCAATCCTGTGGACAATGGCCTTCTTGCTGAAGTCTTTCCTCAAATGGCTGCAACAAGTCCACTAAAATAAAAGCTGCTACAAATCAGGCCTAGGCGCAGATGTGGAAATTTAGCAACCATGCCTTGCGTTCTAATGAAAGAGATCTTTCTTGTCCTGGTAGTAAAATACGTGACTACAAATTTTTGTTACTACAGATTGATTTTCAAAGAAGCCCAGAATCATTTAATAGATAAAATTCATATGTTTGAGTTCACCAAGTTTATCTCTTTTTCAGAAATATGACTCTGATTTACATTTTTCACAGAAAATTAGCTTTTTAACTATTGATTTTCAAGGCGCTCCTAAGGAAAAATGAATGAGGTAGGTGCTCCACTAGAAACATTCTCACAAATGTTTTTCTTCACCTGCCCATCTGGTTCAGCCTGGATTAATGGTGGACCTGATCAGTTTCTCCACTTGAGTAGCTTTTATCTAGTCTCCACTTCAGGATTTCTACATGCTCAGTCTCTCTGACTGTCTTCATAAGCCCTTTAACTGATGAAACATGCCATGACGAACTCCGTCCTCTATATCTTTAAACTTGTCTGGAGATCCTCAGAAATAATCAGGCTCCCTGTTCCTTAATATTAACCATGCAGTTTCTCTCCAAATGTATCAGTCAGTTTTTAAGAGGAACTTTACTAATATGCAAATATTCCCAAACCTCAGGAAATATTTATGACAACTGCTCTTATTTTATTGTGGTAAAGTGTGTATAGACATAAAACCAAACAGCCACCACTCGTCTGTCTGTCGTGCTGTGGTGGTCTGAGTTGCTGTGATTCT
>NW_006410371.1:5406-7626 GCF_000296735.1 Chrysochloris asiatica | reverse complement strand
GAGAAGGATGTCATGCTGGGTAGGGTGGAGGGTCAGAGAAAAAGAGGAAGACCCCCAATGAGATGGATCAGCCAGGTGGCATCATTGATGGACTCGGGTGTGGCAGCGGTACTGAGGTTGGCCCAGGATCGGACATTGTTTCATTCTGCTGTGCATAGGGTCGCTATGAGTCGGTTCCGACTCGATGGCACCTGACAACAACAATAACAACAAAGTGTGTATGCAGGTACTTCTCAATTTATGACATATTTGAACTGAGACAAACCTCATTTATGACCATATGTTATGGGTTGTTGAAAGATCAGATTTCTAATGATGTTTATAATAAATGCAAAAAAAAAACAATGAAAAATAAATAAATAAAAGTGGTAATCAACTTATGTCAGAAGTGATATAGCATGAAGTTATGGGAATTCAATCCTGATATAAGATGGAGACTACCTGTTTGCATATACCTGTATGTATACACACATTATCACATACAATTTTGTCATTTTAAGTGTTCAATTAATTGACATCAATTACATTCTTAATCTTGTGCAATCACCACAACATAATTTTCAAAATTTGTTTTCTTTTATCATTACAGAGAGAAGCTTTGTAGTCATTAAGCATCAGCTTCCTAATTTCTCCACCATCAACCCCTGATAACCACTAATCTGTTTTCGAAAACTTCACTCCATGATAAGAATTTGCAGTGCATAAGGTCACTGGTATGGTGTTGTGGGTTAATGCACTAGACTGCAAAGCTGTTTGAACTGCGAGGTTGGTGGTTCAAGCTCACCAGCTGCTCCTCAGAAACCCTATACAGGGTCGCTATGGGTTGGAACTGACTTGACGGCACTTAACAACAACAACAAACCTCACTATGAATGGGAACCTATGGCACTTAACAACAGCAACAACAACATGCTATTGGTATTTCAGCTAAGATCCAATGCCAAATACAAGGTCCTAAAGTTAACTTCTGTATGTTCTTCTACCAACTTCATAGTTTTAGCAATTATATTCAGGTCATTGAAACATTTTAAATTAAAGTTTCATATGTTGTATGAAAAAGTGGTTTTACTTGATTCTTCTGCACATGGATATTCAGTTGTTCTAGGACCATCTATGAAATGGACTATTCTTTCCCCATTGAATGAATTTAGTACCCTTGTCAAAAAGCAATGGACCATATATGTGTAGGACTCTCAGATCTATTTGTTGGTTTATATGTCTATCCTCATACCAAAAAATCAAAAATCTTTTGATTTTTGCAGTCCTGAAATAAGTTTTAAAATAGTAAGTGTAATTTTTTTAAAATTTTTTACTTCATTCCTTTTCAAGATTTTGACTGTTTGTCACATAGAAAATATTTGATGAAAGGTTTAGTTCTTGAATGTGGAAAAGGCAGTAGAATAGGATGAATTTATAGAACTGAAAAGTAGAGACCTCAGCCTTATCCAAGTAGTCAGCATGAATGAAGGCATTAGAGTAAATGACTGAGTTATAAACATACTACCTATCTTCCTAATTTATATGGTTCTAAGCTCAGGTCAGTTTCAATTTATGTTGTGTTCTGTTTATTACATAAGAGAAAACATGATGTATTTAAGCCAATTCAATCTATTCCTAAGAATATTTACTACGTTGATCATTAAAGGAATTCAGTTATGAGGCTCATTATTTCTTAGTAGTAACATTCAGTGGCTAGAAGAATTAATCCATTCCACAAGATTCCATTACGATGCAGCTTACTCTAATCATCCTATGTTAGAGGAAGATTATAAAGGAACATAGATTACTAGACTGTGTGCTTCAATCATGGTGTGGCACTGTAGGATAAGCATAAACTTCGAACCACAATATAGGCACTTCAGACATACCAGTAGCTCTTTGGAAACCCTATACAAGGTTGCTATGACTTGGAACCAACTTGACAGCATTTAACAACAACAGTAATCATTATGGAGTCCTGGTGTGGCACTGTAGAATAAGCACTGGACTGCTAACCACAAGGTCACCAGTTCACCCTCATCAGTCACTCTTGAGAAACCCGATGGGGGTCGCTGCCAGTCAGAACTGACTCTACAGCGCTTAACAACGAGTGTCATTATGGATACTTAAATAAGCGAAGAACTAGACTAAGAATTTTAAGACATATTATCCTGTTTAAACTGAAAAATAAGCCTGTGTAGTATTGTCGTGTTGTTAAGTGCTGTGGAATCCAACTCATAG
>NW_006410371.1:3985-5123 GCF_000296735.1 Chrysochloris asiatica | reverse complement strand
AACAACAACAACAACAAACCTTGTGGTTTGCAGTTCAGTGCTAATCCTACAGCGTCACACCAGAAGTCCAGACCTGTGCAGTAGGTAATTTTAACTATCCCTATTTCACAGATTAGAAGCCAGAGGTTTAAGCAAGATTAAGAAACTTGTTCAAAGTCACATTGCTAGAAAGTAGCAGAACAAAGATTTATTTAATCTGCTAAATCTGACTATAAAGTCTACACTATAAATGATTATGCCTGTCTTTGTTTTTCCTTGTTGTTGTTGTTAAGTGTCATTGAGTTGGTTCTACACATAGCAACCCTGTATATGGTTTCTAAGAAATGGCTGGAAGTTTTGAAACACTGACCTTGTGGTTCAAATCTACCTTGCTTTCAACTGTTTTATTCTACAATGCCAAACACCAGGACTCAATTTTTTCTCATTTTTTAAAATTTTGTCCTTGAAAACAGACTTTTTGAGTCTTGTCTTTGTAACCTTTGCTCAGAAACATAGAAAGCACACAGGAAACAATACTGGCAGATAAAATTTAAAAACTTTTCTCAGTTAAGGGTTCCTTTTCTTACTGATGTTTCTTTATGGACAAAGTAGTTTCTAGAATACATCCCATTCATTTGGCTATGATCCCCTTGACCTCATATCATATTTGTATTGTCTGCATAATTTTCATGTAGACCATAAATTCCTTAGATGTAAGAATTTTGCCTATTAGTTCATTTAACAAGTACTCTGACCAGGAATGAGCTCATTATATACACACAGCACTCATATTATAAAACTATAAACTATAATATATAAACTAGACTGTAACATATTATGTAAGCTATATTACAGTATTATATGTTGGAGTCCTGATGTGGTGCTGTAGGATAAGCACTAGACTGTTCATTGAAGGGTCGGCAGTTCAAAATCACTAGATTCTCTCTACAGAGTGTCTATAAGTCAGAATCAATTTCACAGCACTTAACAACATCAACAATATGAAGGTATAAGTCAAAGAGTATTGCTACTAGAGTTCCAGTTCATATACGCATAGGTATATGGTAAGCAAAGCACATTTAAATATTCCTCTGTGATCAATGGATGACTGGAGAAAAGTTCTGTCAGTAATACTCTTGCTGCAGTCTCATTGTTCTTG
>NW_006410371.1:0-494 GCF_000296735.1 Chrysochloris asiatica | reverse complement strand
GATTATTTGCTCAGCATACTGGTTGAATAAGTATGGTGAAAGAATACAACCCTGTCGCACACCTTACTTAGTTTGAAACCATTCAGTGTTCCCATGTTGTGTTCGAACAACTGCCTCTTGGTCCAGGGACAGTTTCCTCAGGAGCAAATTGAGTGTTCCAGAATACTCATACTTTGCAATGTTGTCCATAGCTTGTCATGATCCATACAATCAAAAGCCTTTGCATAGTCAATAATGCACAGGTATACATCTTTCTGATATTCTCTGCTTTTAGCCAAGATCCATCGGACATCTCATTGTTGTTGTTGTTATGTGCCATGGAGTCGGTTCTGACTCATAGTGGCCCTGCACAGGGTTTCCAAGGCTGTTAATCTTTATGGGAACAGAAAGCCTCATCTCTTTCCTGTGGAGCAGCTGGTAGTTTCGCACATTTTATTGTTGTTGTTGTTGTTAAGTGCCGTCGAGTCGGTTCCGACCCATAGCGACCCTGTACA
>NW_006410370.1:14263-14892 GCF_000296735.1 Chrysochloris asiatica | reverse complement strand
GCAGATGAATCCACCATGTCTATATACTGAAAGATAGTTACATGGTAGATGAGTCCAACATGTGTATATTTAGAGGGTTAGCTACAAGGCAGATGAGTGCAACATGTTCATACACAGAGAGCTAGCTACATGGAAGACAAGTCCAATATGTTCATATACAGAGAGATCAGTCCAACATATCCATGTACAGAGAGCTAGCTACATGGCAGACAAGTCCAAAATATCCTTATATATAGAGAGAGCTACAGGGCGGAGTAGTGCAACATTTCCATATACAGAGTTCTAGTTACATGGCAAATGAGTCCAACGTGTCCATATACTGAGAACTTATTACATGGTAGACTACACCAATATGACCATATATAGAGTACTGGCTACATGTCAGATGAGTCCATAATGTCCATTTCCTGAGAGATATCTAGGTGGCTAATGAGTGCAACATGTGTATATTTAGAGGGCTAGATACATGGCAGATCAGTCCAACATATCCATGCACAGAGAGCTAACTACATGGCAGATGAGTCCAAATTGTCCATATACAGAGAGTTAGCTACATGGCAGAGTAGTGGAATGTTTCCATATACAGAGTCCTAGCTGCATGGCAGATGAGTCCAATGTGTCCATATACT
>NW_006410370.1:11932-13148 GCF_000296735.1 Chrysochloris asiatica | reverse complement strand
GAGTCCAAAATGTCCATATACAGAGAGCTAGCTACATGGCAGAGTAGTGCAACATTTCCATATACAGAGTTCTAGCTACATGGCTGATGAATCCAACATGTTCATATACAGAGGACTAGCTAAATGGCAGATTAGTGCAACATGCCCATATGCTGAGAGTTAGCTACTAAATGCATATGAGTCCAACATGTGTATATATAGAGGACTAGCTACAAGGCAGATGAGTCCAACATGATCATAAAGAGCGAGCTAGCTTCATGGTAGAATAGTGCAACATTTCACATAGAGAGTTCTAGCTACAAAGCAGATGAGTCCAACGTGTCCATATACTGAGAGCTAGCTACATAGCAGAGTAGTGCAACATTTCCATATACAGATTTCGAGCTACATGGCAGACAAATCCAACGTGTCCATATACTGAGAGCTAGCTACATGGAAGACAAGTCCAATATGTTCATATATAGAGAGCTACCAAAATGCAGATCAGTACAACATATCTATGTACAGAGAGCTAGCTACATGGCAGATGAGTCCAAAATGTCCGAATACAGAGAGCTAGCTACATGGCAGAGTAGTCCAACATGTCCATATATAGAGTACTAGCTACATGGCAGATGTGTCCAACATGTCCATATACTGAGATGAAGCTACATGGCAGATGAGTCCAACATGTGTATATATAGAGGACTAGCTACAAGGCAGATGAGTCCAACATGTTCATGTAGACAGAGCTAGCAACATGGCTGCTGAGTCCAACATGTCCATATAAATCGAGCTATCTACATGACAGACAAGTACAATATGTTCATATACAGAGAGATATCTAAAAGGCAGATCAATCCAACATATTCATGAACAGAGAGCTAGTTACATGGCAGACAAGTCCAAAATGTCCATATACAGAGAGCTAGCTACATGGCAGAGTAGTTAAACATTTCCATATACAGAGTTCTAGCTACATGGCAGATGAATCGAACATGTCCATATACAGAGTGCTTGCTACATGACAGATGAGTCCAACATGTCCATATACTGAGAGATGGCTAAATGACAGATGAGTCCAACATGTGTATTTATAGAGGAATAGCTACAAGGCAGAGCAGTCAAAAATGTTCATACAGAGAGAGATGAATACATGGCTGTTGAGTCCAAGTGTCCATAAACAGAGAGATATCTACATGGCAGACAATTCCAATATGTTCTTATACAGAGAGCT
>NW_006410370.1:4867-8272 GCF_000296735.1 Chrysochloris asiatica | reverse complement strand
AGACGAGTTCAAAATGTGCATATACAGAGACCTAGCTACATGGCAGAGTAGTGTATCATTTCCATACACAGGGTTCCAGCTACATGGCAGATGAGTCCAACGTGACCATATACTGAGAGCGAGCTACATGGCAGAGTAGTCGAACATGTCCATATACTAAGAGTTAGCTACAGGTTAGATGAATCCAATATGTACGTATATGAAGAGCTACCTACATGGCAGATCAATCTAACATATCAATGCACAGATAGCTAACTACACGGCAGACGAGTCCAACATGTCCATATACTGAGAGCTAGCTACATGGCAGAGTAGTCCAACATGATCATATACAGAGTATTAGCTACATGGCTGATATGTCCAACATTTGTATATATAGTGGACTAGCTACAAGGCAGATGATTCCAAAATGTTACTACAGAGAGAGCTAGCTACATGGCAGACAAGTCCAATATGTTCATATACAGAGAGCTACCTACATGGCAGATCAGTCTTAGAAGCTTTCTAGCTTTCTATGGTGGTATTTCTCGCTATTCCTTTCTCTTCCCCTCAATTGTCTATTTTATAATGGTATGCAAGGGAAACCAAGAATCAAAACACAGCCAAATATCTTAACATTGTTTTCACGGTTTCCCCATTCCAACAATGTCTCAATCCCTGTATTCCAGAACCGTGCTAGTCCAATGTTGTGCATACATCATTCTTTACTTCTGTCCCACTTAGCCCAGGCAAAGCTACCTAATTGTTCTCTCATCTGCTTTGTTCTTCCATCCCCCTCCCCCTTCGAGTACAAAATGTCCATATACAGAGAGCTAGCTACATGGCAGAGTAGTGCATCATTTCCATATACAGAGTTCCAGCTAAATGGCAGATGAGGCCAACATGTGTATATATAGAGAAGTAGCTACAAGGCAGGTGAGTCCAACTTGTTCATACAGATAGAGTCCTATATGTTCATATAATGAGAGTTAGCTACAAGAAAGATGAGTTGAACA
This sequence comes from Chrysochloris asiatica, assembly GCF_000296735.1. Lineage (NCBI taxonomy): Eukaryota > Metazoa > Chordata > Mammalia > Afrosoricida > Chrysochloridae > Chrysochloris > Chrysochloris asiatica. The sequence goes on along the minus strand of NW_006410370.1, from coordinate 7,277 downwards.
TGTGTATATAGAGAGGACGATCTACAATGCAGATGATTCCAACATGTTCATACAGGGAGAGCTGGCTACATGGCTGATGAGTTCTGCATGTCCATATAAAGACACCTAGCTACATGGCAGACATGTGCAATATATTCATATACAGAGAGCAAGCTATATGGCATATCAGTCCAACATATCAATGCACAGAGAGCTAGCTACATGGCAGAGTAGTGCAACATTTCCATATACAGAGTTCTAACTACATGGCAGATGAGTCCAACGTGTCCATATATTGAGAGCTAGCTGCAAGGCAGACTAGTCCTACATGTCCACATACAGAGTACTAGCTACATGGAAGATGAGCCAAACTAGTACATATACTGAGAGTAAGCTACATGGCAGATTAGTCTAACGTGTGTATATATAGAGGAATAATTACAAGGCAGATTAGTCCAACATGTTCATACAGAGAGAGCTGATTACATGACTGATGAGTCCCACATGTACAGAGAGCTAGTTTCATGGCAGACAAGTACAATATGTTCATATAGAGTGGGCTACCTACATGGCAGACCAGTTCAACGTATCCATGCACAGAGAGCTGCCTTCATGGCAGACAAGACCAAAATGCCCAATACAGAGAGCTAGCTACATGGCAGAGTAGTGCAACATTTCCATATACAGAGTTCCAGCTCCATGGCAGATGAGACCAACATGTCCATATACTGAGAGTTAGCTATAGGACTGAGTAGTTCGATATGTACATATACAGAGTACTAGCTACATGGCAGATGAGTCCAACATGTCCATATACTGAGAGTTAGCTATATGGCAGATGAGTTCAACATTTGTATATTTAGAGAGCTCGCTACAAGGCAGATGAATCCAACATGTTCAAAAACAGAGAGCAGGCTACATGGCTGATGAGTTCAACATGTCCATATACTGGGAATTAGTTACATGGAAGATGAGTCCAACAAGTGTATATATAGAGGACTAGCTACAAGGCAGCTGAGTCCAACATGTTCATACACAGAGAGCTGGCTACATGGCTGATGAGTCCAAGATGTCCATATACTGAGAGATAGCTACATGGCAGAGTATCCCAACATGTTGATATACAGAGTACTAGCTACATGGAAGATGAGGCCAACATGTTCATACAGAGAGAGCTGGCTACATGGCTGATGAGTCAAAAATGTCCATCTACTGAGAGCTAGCTATATGGCAGAGTAGTGCAACATATCCACATACCGAGTTCTAGCTACATGACAGGTGAGTCCAACATATCCATATACTGATAGCTAGCTACAAGGCAGAGTAGTCCAATATGTCCATATACAGAGTACTAGCTACATGGCAGATGAGTCCAATTTATCCATATACTGAGAGTTAGCTACATAGCAGATGAGTCCAACATGTGTATATATAGGGTACTAGATACAAGGCAGATGAGTTCAACATGTTCATACCGAGGGATCTGCCTACATGTCTGATGAGTCCAACATGTCCATATACTGAGAGCTAGCTACAAAACAGAAAAGTGCAATATGTTCATATACAATGAGCTAAATACATATAAGATCAGTCCCACATATCTATGCACAGAGAGCTAGCTACATGGCAGACCAGTCCAAAATGTCCATACACAGAGAGCTAGCTACATGGCAGAATTGTGCAACATTTCCATATACAGAGTTCTAGCTACATGGCAGATGAGTCCAACATGTGTATGTTTAGAGGAGTCGCTACAAGGCAGATGATTCCAACATGTTCATACACGTAGAGCTGGCCACATGGCTGATGAGTCCATCATGTCCATATACTGGGAATTAGCTACATGGCAGGTGAACCCAACAAGTGTATATATAGAGAACTAGCAACAAGGCAGATGAGTCCATCATGTCCATCTACAGAGAGCCGGCTACATGGCTGAGGAGTCCAACATATCCTTATACTGGGAGTTAGCTACATGGCAGAGTAGTCCAACATGTCCATATACAGAGTACTAGCTACCTGGCTGATGAGTCCAACATGTCCATATACTGAGAGCTGGCAACATGGCAGAGTATTCCAGTATGTCGATATACAGAGTAGTAGCTAAATAGCAGATGAGTCCTACAAGTGTATATAGAGAGGACTAGCTGCAAGGCAGATGAGTCTAACATGATCATACACAGAGAGCTGGCCAGATAGCTGATGAGTCCAACATGTCCATATACAGAGAGCTAGCTACATGGCAGAAAATACCAATATGTTCATATACAGAGAGCTACCTACATGGCAGATTAGTCCAACATAACCATGCACAGAGATCTAGCCTCATGGTAGACGAGTCCAAAATGTCCATATACAGAGAGCTAGCTACATGGCAGATGAGTCCAACGTGTCCATATACTGAGAGTTAGTTACATGGCAGATGAGTCTA
>NW_006410370.1:2248-3362 GCF_000296735.1 Chrysochloris asiatica | reverse complement strand
CCTTATACAGAGTTCTACCTACATGGTAGATGAGTCCAACATGTCGATATACTGAGAGCTAGCCAAATGGCAGAGCAGTCCAACATGTCCATATACAGAGTGGTAGCTACGTGGCAGATGAGTCCAACATGTCCATATACTGAGAGTTAACTACATGGCAGATGAGTCCAACATGTACATATATAGAGGAGTAGCTACAAGGCAGCTGAGTCCAACATGATCAGACACAGAGTTCTAGCTACATGGCTGATGAGTCCAACATGTCCATATACTTAGAGCTAGCTACATGGCAGAGTATTCCAACATGTCGATATACAGAGTACTAACTATATGGTAGATGAGTCCAACATGTCCATATACTGAGAATTATCTACATGGCAGATGAGTCCACCATGTATATATATAGAGGACTACCTACAAGGCAGAGGAGATCAACATGATCATACACAGAGAGCTGGCTACATAGCTGATGAGTCCAACATGTCCATATACAGAGAGCTAGCTACATGGCAGACAAGCCCAATATGTTCATATATAGAGAGCTACCTACAAGGCAGATTAGTCCAACATAACCATGCACACAGATCTAGCTACATGGCAGACAAGTCCAACATGTTCATAAACAGAGTGCTACCTATATGGCAGATTAGTCCAACATAACCATGCACAGAGATCTAGCTTCATGGTAGACGAGTCCAAATTGTCCATATACAGAGAGCTAGTTACAAGGCAGAGTAGTGCAACATGTTCATACACAGAGAGCTGGCTACATGGGAGATGAGTTCAATGTGTCCATATACTGAGAGCTAGCTACATGGCAGAGTAGCCCAACATGTCCATATACTGAGAGTAAGCTACATGGCAGATGAGTCCAACATGTGTATATATAGAGGACTAGCTACAAGGCATATGAGTCCAACATATCCATACAGAGAGAACTGGCTACATGGCTGATGAGTCCAACATGTCCATATACAGAGAGCTGACAAGTCCAATATGTTCATATACAGAGAGCTACCTAAATGGCAGATCAATCCAACATATCCATGTAGAGAAAGCAAGCTGCATGGCAAACGAGTCCAAAATGTTAATATACAGAGAGCTAGCTACATGG
>NW_006410370.1:0-1128 GCF_000296735.1 Chrysochloris asiatica | reverse complement strand
TAGCTAGCTCTCTGTTTATGGACATTTTGGACTCGTCTGCCATGTAGCTAGCTCTCTGTGCATGGATATGTTGGACTGATCTGCCATGTAGGTAGTTCTCTGTTTATGCACATATTGGACTTGTCTGCCATGTAGCAAGCTCTCAGTATATGAATATGTTGGACTCATCAGCCATGTAGCCAGCTCTCTCTGTATGAACATGTTGGACTCATCTGCCTTGTAGTTAGCTCTCAATATATGGACATGTTGGACTTATCTGCCATGGAGCTAGTACTTTGTATATGGACATATTGGACTACTCTGCCATGTAGCTAGCTCTCAATATATGGATACGTTGGACTCATCTACCACGTAGCTAGTATTCTGTATATGGAAATGTTGCACTACTCTGCAATGTAGCTAGATCACTGTATATGGACAACTTGGACTCATCTGCCATGTAGCTAGAACTCTGTATAAGGAAATGTTGCACTACTCTGTCATGTAGCTAGCTCTCGATATAAGAACATACTGGACTTGTCTGCTATGTAGCTTGTTCTCATTATATGGACATGTTGTATTCATCAGCCATGTAGTCAGCTCTCTTTGTATGAACATGTTGGATACATCTGCCTTTGTAGCTAGCACTCTAGATATACACATGTTGGACTCATCTGCCATGTAGCTAACTCTCAGTATATGGACATATTGGACTCATCTGCCATGTAGCCAGCTCTCTGTGTATGAACATGTTGGAGTCATCTGCTTTTTATCTAGCCCTCTAAATATACACATGTTAAGCTCATATGTCACGTAGCTAACTCTCAGTATACAGACATGTTGGACTCATCTGCCATGTAGCTAGTACTCTGTATATGGAAATGTTGGACTATTCTTCCATGAAGTTAGCTCTCAGTATATGTACACATTGGACTCATCTGCCATGTAGCTAGAACTCTGTATATGGAAATGTTGCACTACTGTGCCATGTAGCTAGCTCTCTGTATATGGACATTTTGGACTTGTCTGCCATGTAGTTAGCTCTCTGTATATGAACATATTGGACATGTATGCCATGTAGCTAGCTCTCTGTTTTGGACATATTGGATCATAAGCCATGTAGCCAGCTCTTTGTGTATGAACATGTTG
>NW_006410369.1:16143-16570 GCF_000296735.1 Chrysochloris asiatica | reverse complement strand
GGTTCCCTCTGTTGGTCTGTTTCTAATTGTTGTGGATGTTGTGTTAATGTGTTAATTGTGGTTCTTTCTTCTTTTTGGATGTGTGTGTTTATTACAATAAATTGTCCTCTCAGCAGCGCTATCGCCGTGTCCCAAAGATTTTAGTATGTTGTATTTTCGTTCTCATTTATTTCTAGGAACTTTGTGAACTCACGTTTAATTTCTTCTACTACCCAGTTGCTTTTCAGCAGGGTGTTACTCAGTTTCCATGTATTTGACTTGATTACCTTGGTCTTCCTATTGTTGATTTCTAATTTGATAGCATTGTGGTCTGAGATGCTTTGTAGTATTTTGATATTTGTAAATTTATGGAGATTTGTTTTGTGGCCTAAAACATGATCGATTCTGAAGAATGTTCCATGTGCACTGGAAAAGAATGTGTATTGTG